>NW_026124383.1:0-17500 GCF_025177605.1 Cucumis melo
CATTGGGTTAGTTGGTCCATAGTAATCTATACTCTTATGACATGGGTAGTTTTTGAAAAAGTCTTAGCAATACTTCAATTTATTGAAACCCATATTTTATTGTATATATTGTATCAATAACATTTTTTTTGTATGAGTGCAATATTTATTTCTCTATATATAGATATTTTCTAGATAGAGAGAGATTTTTTGAAATTTCTATAAAATCAATTAAGAAAGTAATTAATTACGAATAATTAAGAATCTCCATTTTTCAATTTCTTCATAGAATGGATTCACGAGTTTAACACTTCTTCGAGTACCAAGGACTCATAAGAAATAATTAAAAAGATTTACTTGATTGAAAATTTACTACCTAAATATTATATTATAATATTATTTGAATAAATTTTTTGTAAAGGATTTATTACATTTGATTATGATAAATAAATGTATATTCGGGATTAACCCATCAATTAGATAGATCTAAAATAAAAAAAAAAAAAAGAAATAAAACGATTAAAAATAGATAATAACAATACATACATATCAGCATTTTCTGCCTAGTTTTATTTAACTTAAGAGACTCAATAATCTTTCCTTAAAATAAAGTGAAAAAGATGTATGAATTGTTACTTGGATTTACAATTATTCATTACAGACAAACATACGAAAAAATGAGGTGAAAAGAAATACATAATATGTTACATATGTAACTTGATTCTTTGTTAATCAGATTCGGGGCAGATATTCAAATTGATATCTTCCGTTATGGATTAACTCCTATCTACCCCCAATTAGATCGAGTAGATGCATCATAAATAAAAAAAGGATCCTACGGGGGACTGGACTAGTTTCGGAGGTGCTAGACTATCTTGTATAAGGCGAAAGTCAAACAGATCTAGAGTAAACGATTGTTCCTACCTATTTTTTTTTATTTGACTCTAAAATTTAGTACCCTAACCCTAAATAGGTCTTAAGTTTCTTAAGACCATTAACTTCAATTCCATTAGTGCCAAAAACACAAGACCTTCGTGTTTATAATTCAGAAATCCACAGAAAAAAAAATACTCGGGTTTCACAAACCATTTAAGAGATAGAGAATAATAGAGGCTTTCGCATTTCTGAAATGCATCATTATAAGAAAATAATAAAGAACAATCACATTCGATCTATATTTAGACTCTTAAGCATAAGGTTGTTTAAAACGGCAATCTATAGTCTGATATCGAATATTTTTCCATATATCTTATAATATACTATTATTATATATAATAATAATACGCATACTCTGGGACGGAAGGATTCGAACCTCCGAATAGCGGGACCAAAACCCGTTGCCTTACCACTTGGCCACGCCCCATTTATATTCAACACTAATAAACACTAATATTGGTAGTGCTTAGTCGTCAATTCCAGTACAAATATTTATAGAATAAATTAGATTGTTGCTTCAGATTTTGATACGTTTATAGATCCAATTAAACTCAATTTATTGATCATTACATATAATTCCATTAAGATATTGTATGAAAGTAGGATTTCTTCTATTCTCGTTTTATTTGAGAATTGAAGGATTTTTGATTGGCTGAGTTCAAATCAAAGAAAGGTTTTTTGACCTACTTTATGTTATTAATTTTTCCCTTATCCCTTATATCATAGCAATAATAGGGGATTAATAACTCAATCAAATCAAAAGAAATACAATTATCTTCAAGAACAAAGAAAAAAAAAATTGTTATGCTTAATATCTTAAGTTTCATCGGTATCTGTCTTAATTCTTTCCTTTATTCAAGTAGTTTTTTTCGTCGCCAAATTGCCCCGAGGCCTACGCTTTTTTTGAATCCAATAGTAGATGTTATGCCAGTAATACCTCTATTCTTTTTTCTATTAGCTTTTGTTTGGGCAAGCTGCTGTAAGCTTTCGATAATATTTTTAATACTGTCCGAGACAAATTCATGATTTACTAGAAAAAAAAAAAAAAAGATTCTAACTAGTTATAAGATCAGATAAGTTGTACATACAGTCTGAAGCTTTAAGTTGAATCCAATATTGAAATTATTCTATAGCTATGATAAATCTGGATCACTCTCATTTTCTTATTCTTACTTTTTTCCTTTGAACGACCCTCTTCGAGTCCCCACAATATAGAATTGTGGGTATGAAATCCAATTTTGAGTAATCAAGGACTCAACTCTTAAAATTTTTTTCCTATTTATAGAAATAACTTCACTGCATTTCTTGGTGTCAAACCAGATTAAAATAGAGAATCTATTCTCTTAAAAAAAAAATGATCTTGGAGATTGTGTAATGCTTACTCTCAAACTATTTGTTTATACAGTAGTAATATTCTTTGTTTCTCTCTTCATTTTCGGATTCCTATCTAATGACCCGGGACGTAATCCGGGGCGTGAAGAATAACAAAATCAGATTTTTTTTTCCTTGCTTGATTTTGAAATGTTCTTAACATTTTTATCTATTCCACATCTTTTCCTCAACTATAAAAAAAATACCAAGTAATTGACAGAAACGGAAAGAGAGGGATTCGAACCCTCGGTACAAAAAATCGTACAACGGATTAGCAATCCGACGCTTTAGTCCACTCAGCCATCTCTCCCCAAATTGAAAAAGGATAATTACTATGATACATTGTATAAAAAATAGAAAATAAAGGCTTGAAAAAAGCCCTTCTTTATCTCTCTTTATTATCTTTATCTACCCCTTTATAGATATATAATTTCATTATATTGATATAGATAATTATCTAGATATATCGATGGATATCTATCAAATCGATAAAAACTTTTTTTTATTAGGAATTCCATTTAGATAAATTAGATTTCATTAGATAAGGGCTCAAAAGAAGAGATATCTTCAATCCTAATATATAAATAATACCAATATATTAAAGATTCATAAAAATATTTATAAATAAAAAGAAAGTACCTTTTTTAGTTTATTTCATCCGAAAAGCCCTTTTCTTTTTATTTTTAGTTCCACGGCCTGGCCTGGTCAGTACCTAGCCGGGCTTTTTTTGTTCCAATAAATCGTAGATCAAATTATTTATTTGATTTGAAAATGTTTTTGAAAAAAAAAAAAAAATAGAAACAACAAGAATCCTAAGAAGATTTATTATTTCAATTCCTATGATACAGAAAAAGATGATATAGAATCAAGGTTCGATTTCTTATTATTATTTTTTAGTACTTTACTAGAATAAAAAACTTGTTAATTAGTTAATTAAAACGAGTCCTCTTTTCCTAATCTCATTAGTGGCCCTGATGAAAATACGTCAACGCTCAAATTTTCATGATTATTTTCTGATCCGATCTTTTTATTACTTATTAATACGACTTATTTTCGTCTTCGACAAAAGGTCCATTTATATACAATAATTGCATTGTAGCGGATATAGTTTAGTGGTAAAAGTGCGATTCGTTCTATTAATCCCTTAATAGTTAAGGGATCCTTCGGGTTGATTAATATTCCGATCAAAAACTTTATTTCTTAAAAGGATTTAATCCTTTACCTCTCGATGAAAGATTCGAGGAAAAAATAAAAATTCTCGTGATTTGTATCCAAAAATATGTTCTAAATTGAAAAAAATTGGATCATGAAATTACGAAACATAATTTTATTGAATTGGATCAATACTTCCAATTGAAGGAATAAGGGATCCATGGATAAAGGTGGAATTTTTTCTAATCGTAACTAAATCTTCAATTTTTTCTTTGTATAAGGGAGATTGAAGCAAAACAAAATAGCTATTAAAACAATGTCTTTGGTTTACTAGAGACGTCGACATCGTTTTTTAGCTCGGCGGAAACAAAATACTTTTCCTAAGGATTATATTAAATAGAAATAGGGAACGAAATAAATAACTGGAAAGATTGTTATAATCTCCTCTTGTATAGGGATCATCTATAAAGCGGGTCCTTTTGAATGCATTCAGACGGAAAGGCTGACATAGATGTTATGGATGGTATTTTTTTTTTGTTTACATCTTATAAATTTAGGAATTTATCCATCTTCCATAAAGGAGCCGAATGAAACCAAAGTTTCACGTTCGGTTTTGAATTAGAGACGTTCAGTTCAAAATGATGAATCAACGTCGACTATAACCCCTAGCCCTTCCAAGCTAAACGATGCGGGTTCGATTCCCGCTATCCGCTTATCTTATCTTATAATATTCTTATCTTATAATTTATATATATTATAAATAGAAATTAATTAATAATGGAATTACTCAAATAAAAATTTTCAATTTACTTAATTTTAACTAAATTTTAACTAATGTATTAGTTAATGTAATGCATCATTGAATTCAATATGCAATTTCCGGAATTCTCACACATTTTTTTTACGAACAAGAGAGGTGAAAATACGAAAAAAAAAATTGGAATCAAAAGCGTCCATTGTCTAATGGATAGGACATAGGTCTTCTAAACCTTTGGTATAGGTTCAAATCCTATTGGACGCAATTTTTTTTCATATATTTTTTTTTAGTTTTAAAATTTTCTATATCATGTCAAGAAAGGAAAGATTTTGAATGATTTGAATAAGAGACGCTTATTTATTAATAGTAATTTATAAATTAGTTTTAATATTAATTGTAACTCTAGTTTTAGATTTATTATATAAATAAACTAATAATTCAATTCTGTTTTATTTGAAGATAAGATATTAGTAGAAAGGATATTCAAATTCCAAATATTAAGATATTTATGATATTCTAAATATATTATTAGAAATATAATCTAATTTTAACTTTAACTATATTTATAAAAAAAATTTCTTAATTGTATTTACATTTCATTTTAATATTGATATATATTTCTAGAAATATTATCTACTTTCTTTAATATATTTATATATATTTTTTATTTTATATAAATTATATATATATATATTCTACCTACTAACACCTAATAAATGAAAAGAATGAAATTATTTCATGTTTCAATTTTAACATTTGAAAGTTCTAAAATTGATTTATACTTTACTTGTTTTCTTTTATACTTGGTCTTGAAGTAGAAAACGTTCCATCTGTTCCTGAATAGCTTCTTTCAAAAGGGCTTCCGCTTCAGTGGTCAATGTCTTCGTAGAAGAGATTATTTCTTGAAACTGAGGTTTATTCGTTTTTACGTAAGTACGTAACTCAAGAAGAAAATTTCCTTACTTGTCCAATTTCTAATGAATCAAGATAACCATTAGTTCCGGTATAAACAGTCATTATCTGTTCGTCTACCGTGAGAGGTGCTGATTGGGATTGTTTGAGCAACTCACGTAATCGTTGACCTCTTGCCAATTGATTCTGAGTAGCTTTATCGAGATCAGAAGCGAATTGCGCAAAGGCTTCTAATTCGGCAAATTGAGCCAATTCCAATTTTAATTTGCCGGCTACTTGTTTCATGGCTTTAATTTGAGCTGCAGATCCTACTCTGGAGACGGAAATACCCACATTAATAGCAGGTCTGATTCCAGCATTGAATAGATCGGCAGATAAGAATATTTGTCCATCGGTAATGGAAATTACATTAGTAGGAATATAAGCTGAAACATCTCCCGATTGGGTCTCAACTATTGGTAAAGCAGTCATACTTCCTTCACCTAAAGCAGAACTGGCTCTTTCCAAAAGGCGTGAATGCAAATAAAAAACATCTCCCGGATAAGCTTCGCGGCCCGGCGGTCTTCGTAAAAGAAGAGACATTTGTCGATAAGCTTGTGCTTGTTTGGAGGGATCATCATAAATGATTGAAGTGTGTTGTTTTCTGTACATAAAATATTCAGCCAAAGCTGCTCCTGTATAAGGGGCAAGGTATTGTAATGTAGCCGGAGAATCTGCCGTTTCGGCTACTATAATAGTGTATTCCATTGCGCCCCTTTCCTGTAAAGTAGTCACTACTTGAGCCACAGAAGATGCTTTTTGACCAATAGCTACATAAACACATATTACATTTTGCCCTTGTTGATTGAGAATCGTATCCGTGGCTACTGCAGTTTTACCGGTCTGCCTGTCCCCAATAATTAATTCTCGCTGACCACGTCCGATAGGAATCATTGAATCAATAGCAATAAGTCCTGTTTGAAGAGGCTCGTATACGGAACGTCTCGAAATAATACCAGGAGCGGGGGATTCAATTAACCGAGAGTCAGAAGATGAAATTTCACCTCGGCCATCAATAGGTTTAGCCAGGGCATTTATAACACGACCTAAATAAGCCTCGCTTACTGGTATCTGAGCAATTCTTCCCGTTGCTTTTACAGAACTTCCCTCCTGTATCAGCAAACCATCACCCATTAATACAACACCAACATTATTTGATTCTAAATTTAGAGCTATGCCTATAGTACCCTCTTCAAATTCTACTAATTCACCTGCCATTACTTCATCAAGACCATAAATACGAGCAATGCCGTCGCCTACTTGAAGTACAGTACCGGTATTTACAATTTTTACTTCTCTATTATATTGCTCAATACGTTCACGAATAATATTACTAATTTCATCTGCTTGAATGGTTACCATGAGTATTTCGTAATTATTTTTTTTTTAAGAAAAAAAAAATAATGCCTACAGTAGAAGGACTAATCAGTTAGTTATTTCTTTCATCGTCCCAAACATGCCAATATTAGCACTGATGGTACGTAAATGTAACTCGTTGTCCAAACAACTATTCAGAGTTCCTAGAGCTCCTTGTAAGGCTTGTTGGAAAACCTGTTGTCGTACTTGATTAATCGCTTTTTGTTGTTCAAAACGAATAGTTTCATTTTTTATAATTTTCTAATTGTTCCAAACTTTTAGAAGTTGAATTAATCAAATTCAATTTTTCTCGTTCTATCTCAGAATATCCATTCACTCGAAACTGATCGGCTTCCATTTCAACTTTTCGTAAGCGAGCCCGGGCTTTTTCCAGCTGTTCAATGGCCCCCCTCACGTAGTTCTTCTGAATTTTGAATTGTTTTCAAGATCCTCTGTTTTCGATTATCTAATAAATCACTTAATGAAAGTAGATTGTCTTTCCATTCATTTCAAAACTTCGACGATCCCTTCCCGAACCAAACATGAATCTTTCGATTCATTTGGCTCTCACGCTCAATTATTGCAATTATTTCTGAGAAATTCCCATATATCTTTTTGAATGTAATGAGCCTATCCTCTTTTCTCTATTCATATTCCACAAAGAAAAAGAAAAAAAATATGGATCATTAATCCAAGACCCGAATATTCGGAGGACTCTTCTGACCAAACAAACAATTGTCAGCAAAGTTGTTTCTTTTTTTTTCTTGAAATCCAAAAAAATTTTCTTACTTTATACATAACATAGGTCATCGATTCAGCATTGGATAAAAAAGAAAAAAATGAGGGTGAAATCCTCATTTTTTTTAGTTTTTTACAAAAAAATTCTAATATTCTATTAAAATAGAAAATAATAAAAAAGGGGGGGTTCAAATCATTTTATCGACATGAGTGTTCTATATCGAAAAAAAAGCCCAACTATTTGAAACGATTTATGTATTAACTATGTATTAACATAGTAGTAGAAAGAGTACCATGCTACGTCTGGACTTCAAACGTTTTAACCATGTTAATAGTCCCACATTATTGGTTGATAGAGAATCAAAGTTGATTTACCAATGAATCACGAAATGCTATGGTTCTTCAATATGATTTCTTCATTTTGTCAGAAGTAATTCGCGGGATCATGCACCTTTTCGTAGTTATAACTAGAAAAGTACAGTTGGTTGTATCCAACTTATTCTTGAAATAAACAACTCGCACACACTCCCTTTCCAAAAAAAATCAATACACCAAGCACTACGCTTAGATTTATTGGATTTGTTGCTAAAATATCGGTATTAAATCCGAAACTCTCGGCGGATGGCCAGTAACCCAAAGAAATGAAAGAATCGGTTACATTTTTCATATGATCTCCTTTTATAGATAAAACTAATTATCTATTTCTTTCTATTTTTTTTTATTTTATTAATTTCCTATTTCTATTCGAAATAGAGTAAAAAATATGTTGTAAGAATCCTAAAAAAAAAGTTCCATTCGAGATTGGACTAAGAAAGGGAAGGAAGAAGGCGAGTCAGTATGCTAATGCCTCATCCTCAAATCAATCCTTCCCATAGGTTATTGTCCCAACGAATAAGTAATTGTAGGAGTGAAAGCTTCGTATAATTCGAAAAAGCAAGAGCAGCAAGTCCAAGTAAATAAAATACGAAAAAAAATACGTAATTTTTTTAGGATTAAACAAAAGGATTCGCAAATAAAAGTGCTAATGCTACAACTAGTCCATAAATTGTTAAAGCTTCCATAAAAGCCAGACTAAGCAATAAAGTACCTCGGATTTTTCCCTCCGCCTCGGGTTGTCTCGCGATCCCTTCTACAGCTTGGCCCGCAGCAGTACCTTGACCAATCCCAGGTCCAATAGAAGCAAGCCCGACGGCCAACCCAGCAGCAATAACGGAAGCGGCAGAAATCAGTGGATTCATGATAAGTTCCTCACACCAAAAGAAAGAAATGGTTAATGATACAATCAACCAATGAATTATAACTTATTATTCCATCACTAAGATTTATCCAACTAAAAATTACGAATTGAAGTAATAATATTATTGAATCGTCCAAACTACTTCAATCTCTCTTTTTTAGTTCCTATCCATCCACGTAGTTTTTGTGAATCCATACGACTTTTGTTCTTCCATTTCTTTTAAAGCATTCTTTGAATTCTTCATTGTTTTTCTTGATTTAATCTCTCTATTCATTCAATATTGAATTCAAAATTACATTACAGCCGAAACAGAAGGACTTCCATTGTAAGCCCTATCTAAATTCACAGTAGTAGGGCGGATTAGATATATCTTTAGTTCCTATATAACTAGTTAATATCTAATATAACATATACATGTGTTTCTTACCTAACGTAAACCAATTATTCATATCTTGGATTCCATCGAATTTGAGAATCATTCTTCGAAATATCCACAAGGGTTGTCTTATAGCAATTCGATTCAATACATCTAGTTGACTCCACTCTCCTCTACTCTACCCTACCCAATCCTTTTTTCTCGTTTTTTGGAAACCCTTTCTTTTTAGAATTATCCCACATGGAGACAATCAATCTAAATGAACGAATTCATTAGTCCAAATCCTTGCATAGAAATATCAATATTTTATTAATCTAAGTTCATGTAATTTTTTTTTGTTCAATCGTTGAGAGGAAAAAGATCTTTTAGATCTCTTTCCTTTTTTTTTAATTCCCGAATATCGTAATCTTTCTAGTCTTACTCCCTAGATAGTATATACCTTCCTTATTTTTTGATTATTTGTATATTTATGTTCCCTAAGTAGATTATCTTGAGCCATGTATACATTGCCTTGGTCTAAGCTAAAAAAAAGAGTATTTAGAAAACTAATCAATGATGACCCTCCATGGATTCGCCTATATAAGCTGCAGCTAAAGTTGCAAAAATAAGAGCTTGAATACCACTTGTAAATAATCCAAGGAACATAACAGGTATAGGAACTACTAAAGGTACTAAAGAAACAAGAACAACAACTACTAATTCATCAGCTAATATATTTCCGAAAAGTCGAAAACTAAGTGATAAGGGTTTTGTGAAATCTTCTAAGATGTTAATGGGTAAAAGGATTGGAGTTGGTTGAATGTATTTACCGAAATAACTTAATCCTTTTTTGCTAAGACCCGCATAAAAATATGCTACTGATGTGAGTAAAGCTAAAGCAACAGTAGTATTTATATCATTTGTGGGTGCGGCTAACTCTCCGTGAGGTAACTGTATGATTTTCCAAGGTAAAAGAGCTCCTGACCAATTCGAAACAAAAATAAATAGAAACATAGTTCCAATAAAGGGAACCCATGGACCATATTCTTCGCCAATCTGAGTTTTGCTCACGTCTCGAATGAATTCAAGGACATATTCGAAGAAATTCTGACCGTCAGTAGGAATGGTTTGTGGATTACGAACAGCTATAATGGCTGAACCTAATAAGATAGCAATTACAACCCAAGAAGTAATAAGTACTTGGGCATGGACTTGGAAACCTCCTATTTGCCAATACAAGTGTTGGCCGACTTCCACACCAGATATATCGTATAACCCTTTTTGTGTGTTGATAGAACATAATAGAATATTCATATTGCCCTCTGAAAGAAATAGAACTGTAAAACAAATTATTTTGATTCGACTGTCTTTTTTTTTTACTTGCCTTGAGTTGTCTATTTTTGATACCAATTTATTACATTACAATATCCCTAGTTTTTTTTTATCTCTTTTGTGCGATTCGGGAATAGTAACCAATTCCCGAAATCTATGGAGTTCCCCCCAAAATTGATTTATCTTATTATTAATCAAGAATTTCGTATAGAGCTAGAACGACCCTCCGAAATTGCAAATACTAATTTGTTAAGAATTAATCGGATTGAAGCTATAGCATCATCATTCGCTGGAATCGAAATATCTGCGAGATCGGGGTCACAATTTGTATCAATTAAACAAATAGTTGGAATTCCCAACGTGATACATTCTTGAAGAGCCCGATATTCTTCTTGTTGATCAACGATTATTACAATATCGGGTAACCCCGTCATATATTTAATCCCGCCCAGATATGTTTGCAAGTGAGATAATTGTCTCTTCAACATAGCGGCATCCCTTTTCGGAAGACGGTTGAGTCCCCCCGTCTTTTGTTCCGTTCTCAAGTCCCTGAACTTATGAAGTCTCGTTTCTGTAGTAGACCAATTTGTTAACATCCCCCCGAGCCATTTTTTATTAACATAATGACACCGAGTCCTTGTTGCAGCCCGGGCTACTGAATCCGCTGCTTTATTTTTGGTACCAACAATTAAGAATTGTTTGCCCCTAGTTGCTGCATCAAAAACTAAATCACAAGCTTCTGATAAAAAACGAGCAGTTTGAGTAAGATTTATAATATGAATACCTTTACGTTTTGCAGAGATATAAGGTGCCATTCTAGGATTCCATTTCCTAGTACCATGACCAAAATGAACTCCTGCCTCCATCATCTCTCCCAAATGGATGTTCCAATATCTTCTTGTCATTTCTCCCCCCACTTCCTCGCTTTTTTTTCTTAAAAAAAGAGACGAGCTGAAATAGAAATAAATAATTGTTCCCATGGAACCTTATCCTCTACCTCGACCGGGGATTGACTGTTGATACACAATCCAAGCCATTAATTTTTTTCTATTCGTTATTATCTTATTACCAAATTAACGCGGCTAGTTAACAGGATGACTCCACTTTTATGAATCATTAAATCCTAGAAATGCTTGTTCTGATGTATCATGTAAATTCGTTGAAATGAAAAAATCAAATAATTCTTTGTGGTGGAACAAAATATCTCTCATTTCCCCCTCGAAAATTTTTTTTGGGGGGGGGTTCTAAAGGAATATTGTTATGTTGCCTCGAACGGTGCGCTAATTCTCTGAATCCGGTACCAACTGGTATCATTCCTCCTAGAACAACGTTCTCTTTCAAACCTCTCAACCAATCGATACGACCTCGGAGGGCGGCTTTTGCTAAAACTCGAGCAGTTTCTTGAAAACTTGCTTCCGATATGAAACTTTGAGTATTTAGAGATGCTTTCGTTATTCCCAATAATACGGCTCGGTAACAGATCGCTTCTTCCAAAGCACGCCCTGTTCGTTCCGCTCGTAACAACCCAATGAGTTCTCCAGGTGAAAAAACATTAGACATTCCATCTTCTGAAACCAAGACTTTTGATGTTATTTGACGTACAATAATTTCGATATGTCTATTATGGATCTCCACCCCCTGGGATCGATAAACCTTTTGGATCTTATTAACCAAAGAGATACGACTTTGCACTATCGTTAGTTCAGAACCAATCAAAAATCCCCAAGGAATTCCAAGAATTCTTGTTATACGCTCGTTCCAACCCTCAATTCTCTTTTCTAGGCTCATCGATATTGAATCAATCGAACGCACTTCTAATACTTGTTCGACTTTTGGAAGACCCTGCGTTATATCACCAGATCGTGATTTTTCATATATAAATGTAACTAAAGTATCTCCTTCGTAAAGCATTTCGCCATAATGGCGATGAACAGTTGCTCCTGAAGTGGCCAAATAAGGCTTAGCTAATCTTATTACTACAGAATCAACTTCAACAATTATAATTTGACCCGATTTTAGGTGTGGTCTATTTTTGGCTATACATACATTTTCAAAAAAAAAATGTCCAAGACTAATTCTTGTTCTTGTAGGTGTTTCTTCACAATAATTATTGTGATAATTATGATGCAGAAAATGCCAATTCAAATTAAATGTATTGAAAACGATGTTACTGCATGGATCGGAATTGAAAATCCCCCCGTTTTCATCCATTAAATAATATTTAAGTACTTGAAAAGTCTGTTTTAAATTGTCAAGTTGCAAATATTTAGTTAGGGAGATCGGATTATGAGTTATTAAGTCATAAAATGAATAAAAATTCACAATTTGAGGGGCCGCCCCTAAAGGTCCTAACGAATTCCTAATTGAAATTAGAGGATCCTTTTTACTTGATTCTTTTATGACATTATAATCTTTTACATCGTTGAATAGATCCATTTGCAAACAATTCGATGCTGACAAAATTATCAAAGATTGGCGTTCCTTATTTCTATTGAACAACGTACGAATAGTTCCTTGATTTTGACTCGGAGATTGTGGAACCCTTGTCTTGGAATAAATAGAAAAAAATGGATTGATATTCGTGCGATCTGACTCATTATTAAAGATCAATCCTGAACCTGACGGATCTTTCCTTTTTCTCATATACGCAGTATCGGATTTCCCTAAGTCTATTCGTAGGAAATTTCGAACCAGACCATTTGTACTTACTTCAACAAAGGAAGCGCGCGCGTCTTCGATAGAAGAGCTTTTTTTGTCTCGGTCCCAATTCAACAATAAACAAGTCCGAACTAATTGAATGCTTGTGCCAGAAATTCCCCGAATTGGTTTTCCATTTCCATAAAGTATATAATTGACAACTCTAAGCTCCAGATTATCCCTTTCTTGCAATAGATCCTGTGGGAAAAGTTTTACTAAATTGATACCGTCGGCTAGTTCATATATGATTACAGGTCGAACAAAAACAAAATACTTTTTCTTGGTAGGTGTGATCCACTGGACATAAATCCAATTTTTCGATTTTTTTGATTTCTTAGAATTTTTTTTTACTCTTTCTGGTGGTATCAAGATGCCATTGTGTCGGGATATCTTATCCATCTCTCCAGGAAAATGTATATCTCCAGAAAATATTTTGAGTTCAATCCTTTTTTTTTTTTTTCTCCACTCGGACCAATCCACCTACTCGGCTTCTTATACTTAAAGTTAGTCGTGTAGCTACTCCAATGATACTATTGTTCCGTACCATTATGGAAGAAGATTCTGGTAAAATATGCACTTCCTCGGGAATGAAAAAAAATCGATCCACTTTCATTTGCATTTGGTATTTTGGCTTAAAGTCTTTGACTCCTCGATACTCAATCAAATCCTCTTTTTTGAGGATTGAATGCACCCCTATAGTCCCATATTTAGTAATTCCTGAACTATTTCTTCTGTATTGAGGATCATCGAAAAAAGCAAGAATACTATTTCTACGAAAAAGACCATTTATGGGTATTTCAATCGAAATACCGGAAGGGGGGTCGTAGTTCTTTTTCTCGTTCTTGAAGTGATTCAAATTGAATGATGAATCCATTTCTTCGCCTCTTTGCCAATAAATCAGAATTACCGTGGAAAATAGCAGGATATGTGAGATTAGATTGACCCGTACATAGGATTGGATTAAGTTCTGAATAATCAGGAATTCCGCTTTCGTTTTTACCAGAGAGATCCGGACCATAAAATTTTTGTCCCACTTTATCATTATTTACTGAAAGGCTAGAAATATATCTTCTTTCGACACAAAGAGAATGAACGTTAATTTGATCTTGATCCTTGTAGAGTGAAAAAGGGACTACACTGCATCCGCACGAACCTCCTGATAATATCCATAAATGACTTGTTTTTGGTAAGAGATGGACATTACTATATGTAAATTCGGGTGCATGGTACACGTCGGTACTCCAATGCATTTCTCCCTCTGAGTCAGAATAAATATGTTTTCGAACTCTCTCTTTTAAATTAAGAGTGTATGTTCCCGCGCGAATCTCAGCAATCACTTGTTCTGATTCTACATATTGATCATTTTGAACTAAAAGTAAACTTTTTGGTGGAATAGTGACGTTATGTATAATATCCTCACTCTCAATAGTTACATACAAGTCTATATAACATAAAAAAGCAGGATGCCCATGGCGTGTACGTGTGGGATGAACCAAATTCTCATTGAATTTGATTTTGCCATTAGAAGAAGCTCGTATATGTTCTGCAGTCCCCCCTGTGAATACTCCGCCGGTATGAAAAGTTCTTAATGTTAGTTGAGTACCCGGTTCTCCAATAGATTGACCCGCAATAATACCTACGGCTTCTCCCAATTCTACCAGGTCCCCGTGAGTAGGACTTCGTCCATAACATAATCGGCAGATCCAAGATGTACTCCTACAAGTAAAGGGAGTCCGAATAGATATTGGTTGGGTTTGAAAGGTTATGAATCGATTAATAAGTCCAATACCAATATCTTGATTTCGAACACCAATGCATCGCGGGCCCATATATATATCGTCCGCTAATACACGACCAATTAATGTTTGGATAAAAATTCTTTCCGGAATCATCCTATTTCCAGGACTCACTAAAATCCCTCGGATGGTTCCACAATCGGTTCTACGTACAACAATGTGTTGAACTACTTCAACAAGTCTACGTGTAAGATATCCAGCATCCGATGTTCGTACAGCAGTATCCACAACTCCTTTCCGCGCTCCGTAGCAAGAAATTATATATTCCGTTAAGGACAGCCCCTCACGTAAATTGCTTTGAATGGGTAAATCAATCATTTGTCCTTGTGGATCTGACATTAATCCTCTCATACCTACTAATTGGTGTACTTGAGATGCATTTCCTCGAGCTCCCGAAAAAGACATTATATGGACTGGATTAAAAGGGTCAGTCATCCTAAAATTAGGATTCATTTCTTGTCGCAAATATTCACTTGTAGCATACCATATCTCAATGGACTGGCGTAATTTTTCTACTGCGTGTACGTTTCCATAATGATGGTGTTTTTCCAAAATCAAACTTTGTTGTTCAGCATCTTGGACTAGCCATCCCTTAGAAGGGATTGTTAAAAGATCATCAATTCCTAATGAAATGGATGTAGCAGTGGCCTGCTGGAACCCCAGAGTCTTTAGTTGATCCAGGATGTGTGATGTATATGCCATTCCGAAGTGATCTATTAATCTGCTAATAAGTCGTTTAATGGCAGTTCCATCTATCACTTTATTGTGAAAGACCAGATCGGCCCGTTCCGCCATAAGTACCTCCATATTACGCTGAGTGGGGTGTTCGACAATAGGTTTGAGTTAATGATTAGAAAACTTCCTTTTCTCGATCTTGATTCGCGTAGAAATTCAGGACCTATGGTCCTAGTTGAACCGGAGAGAACAAAATTCATACCGGTGTCATATAATTACTTAGCTGAGTGAGATACCAGAGGATTAGGTACCATATGAGCAGGCCCGGCAAAATCCTTGTATAGCCTCTTCGATTTCTCGATAAAGAGAAATATGACCAACAGTGGTTCGAATGTATATACAAAGAATTTCTTTTTTTATACTTTTTACTATTAGATAGTACCCATAAATCTCATGATGGGTACCCAAAGATTCATAGTGAACTTCGATAGGGGCTTCTCTTGAAGCAATAACGCGTTGATCTAGTCGCCATCGGAGCCACAAAGGACTATCTAAATTGATCCTTTTCTGGCGATAAGCTCCAATTGCATCATAGGAATTACAAAAAAAGGGTTCTTTCGTATATTTATAGTTATTATTGTAAATTTTTGCATTTTTATGATTTTTGCGATTAGATGGATTATACCGATTTGCACAAATACCTCGGCGATTCCCGCTCGTTAATACATAGAGTCCAATAAGCATATCTTGAGTTGGTACAGAAATGGGATCCCCAATAGCTGAAGACAGGAGATTCATATGAGAAAACATAAGTAAACGCGCCTCTGCTTGAGCCTCCAAAGATAAAGGTACATGAACAGCCATTTGATCCCCATCAAAGTCTGCATTGAATCCCTTACAAACTAATGGATGTAAACAAATAGCACGTCCTTCCACTAAAATAGGTTGGAAGGCCTGGATGCCTAATCTATGCAGAGTAGGCGCTCTATTTAGCAATACGGGATGCCCCTGCATAACTTCCTGAAGTATTTCCCATACAATGGGTTCTTTTTCCCGAATTTTACTCTTAGCAACTCCTATGTTCGAAGCAAAATGTTGTCGAATTAGACCACGAATTAAAAATGTCTGGAAAAGCTCTATTGCGATTTCGCGAGGCAATCCACATCGATGTAATGAAAGTGAAGGCCCTACAACAATCACAGAACGTCCTGAATAATCGACCCGTTTGCCAAGCAGAGTCTCCCGAAATCTTCCCTCTTTGCCTTCAATTACATCGGAAAACGACTTGTAAACCTTATTATGGCCATCCCTCATTGGTTGTCCGCGGATTCCATTATCAAGAAGTGTATCCACGGCTTCTTGTACCAATTTCTCCTGACACATTACTAATTCTCCTGGCGTAGATCTACTTGTTGTTAATAGATCAATAAGAGTATTGTTCCGATATATAACTCTTCTATAGAGTTCATTAATATCCGAGCTCATTAGTTTACCCCCATCTATCTGAATGATCGGTCTCAACTCGGGAGGAAGAACAGGTAATAGACATAAAACCATCCATTCGGGTTCTATATTTGTTCGAATAAAATGCTTAGCTAATTCCATACGTCTAACCAAAAAATCCTTTCTTCTTCCAACTTTTCGATCTTCCCATTCATTACCTGCGGGTCCTTCTTCGCCTAATTCTTTCCATTCTACCAACGAATAATCTATAATAAGTCGCAAATCCAGATCGGCTAATTGTTCTCGTATAGCCCCTGCTCCAGTAGAAATTTCTCGATTTCGAAATGTATCGAAGCCTTGGGTAGTAAAAAAAAGTGGGATGCTGTATTTCCAGGATTGGATTTCATATTCGAATGAACCCCGTAATCGTAAGAAAGTAGGTTTTTTAGCTATAGGCCTAGCAAAAGAAAAATTTGGATAGGATACTATAGGATCTCCCCCTTTCAAAATCGGACGTGAAAGTTTCTTTTCATCCGGCTCAAGTAGTTACATCAAATAAAGGGATTCCCGCTTTCAAATTCTATAAAATAAAACCCCCCAACTACTCTTTACTCAAGTTCTCAATTAAGACCAAAGAACATTACATTGATTCTTTTGCTTTTTTATTTCAATTTTCTAAGTTCTTTATTCAATATATCAATATTCAATATATCAATTACAACATA
>NW_026124383.1:22500-24424 GCF_025177605.1 Cucumis melo
ACGAATCAATACGGATGGATTAGTAATGATTAGTTATCTATCAATTTTTATTTATTTAGGTAAGGTATCCATTTTTGGATTGTTTTCTTATATCATTAGGGAAACCGAATTTGCAATTTCAATCCAAGAATCATTTATGAATTCACAGTCAATAGTTAAAGTTAACGGTTCCCATTTGTCCTGATTTTTTGCTTTTGTGAATGAAAATCCACATTTTTTTTTCAATAGAAAAAGCAAAGTTTTGCGGTTTTTCGTTTTAGATATTGTGTGTTGTAAGATACTATCTATCTAAGAGATAGAGCCAATCCAATATTTTGTATCGTTTTGGCGGCATGGCCGAGCGGTAAGGCGGGGGACTGCAAATCCCTTTTTCCCCAGTTCAAATCCGGGTGTCGCCTCAGCAACAAACAAAAGAATCAAAATACCCTCTTCTGTTTTGCTGATATAACTTTATCATTTTTTTTAGAAGAAAAGCATCTTTAGATTTGCTTGATTCTAAGCATCGTTGGGGTTCTCTAAAATGTTATAAATCCTTGCGTATAGGTTTCGTTTCCAGAATTTAGTAGAGTAATGAAAAATAATCGTTAAATCTTGAGATGATAGCCCTTCGACTACTAATGTAGTGTCTACTCATTGGGTCTTGAATTAGGGAATATAATTTCATTTTTCCTTACGGAAAGGAGGAAGATACTTGATATACGGACTCATGAAAGTATCTGAGTACTCGAGCATTCAATCAATATTATATTGAATGAATAATTGGCTTTTTTTTTTATTTTAATCTTAAAAAAAGAACTTATTTCTTTTCGATAAGCTCTAACCACGCATGTAATAGGCCATCCCATCTTCCGATTGTCTCTATGAAACAATCGGGGGGACAGTAAAGATTAGATCAAATGAGAAAGGAATAATAGTAGGGTTATGTGATAGATACTATCTTGATTCTCTATTTTGAGACTTTTTACTTAATGTAATGAAATGCAGGACAACAAAAGAAAGACTAGGTCTTATTATTCCTACATGTTACTAACATTCTTTTGATACTTCCAAGAGTTTTTCTGCCTCTTTTATTTATTTGTACTGAATTTTTTCGATTATACTAGAAATCATATAATAACTTGGGATAATTCGATTTTTTGTATTGTTTCATCAATGGTGTTGTGCCCGAATCTCTTTTTGACTATGCGCTAGTGATTCCACTATTATTAGTGAATAATAATTATTAGTGAGCAATAATGGAATAATTCTTTTATATTCATAGAGATAGGGGACATAATTCACATGGATATGGTAAGTCTCGCTTGGGCTGCTTTAATGGTAGTCTTTACATTTTCTCTTTCCCTCGTAGTATGGGGAAGAAGTGGACTCTAGAAGTACTACTAATTGAAAAATAAAACTGTATTGTTTTTGGTTTATTTTATAGATCGTTCTGCAAAACTTTTTTTCTTTTATTTTGAAAAGTAAAAAAAAAAAGAGTTCGGATTATAAGTTTTTAAGTGGATCCATACTTTCAACACGAAAGAACATAGACATAGTGGTTGTCCAATGAGATACTACGCATAATAATATACTACCTCATAATAAGATAGTACCTCGGGGTAGCCACCCACATATTACGTGCTTACCACTTCTTTTATTTATTATTATTAGTATTTTAGTTATTTTCAAAATAGGATTTTTTCTTGTTTTAGGGAACTCATTTCATATCATGCTTCAAACGTTAAATAAAAATGGGGTTTGCTAATTCTTTTCGAAATCCGAAGATAAAAAGTTCCCATGGAACCGAACTCCTGGATCATCTGTCAACTGCTCAATCAATTACTTCTTTCGAATGCTAAAAAAAAATTAGTGGCCTTTCGATTATTTGATTTCAGATTCATTCTAATCAACATGAATTATGAAGCAAAGAAATAGAATTGGGCCA
>NW_026124384.1:12500-15000 GCF_025177605.1 Cucumis melo
GGCCTAATTTACTAATTCGTAGGAAGAGACTGCACTTTTGTATTTGAAAAAAGTTTCAGGAGGGATGATCTCTGAAGTAGATGATGGTTGATAGAGTAATCCTTGATCGTAATTTCCAGTATTAGTACTTGGGCCAACATGAAATTTGTGATTGGTAGTAAAACACCGATTTTCCTCTTGAGACTTAATTCGATCTTCATAGATTTCTCGAGATATTTTCTTACGAAGTTTTGTTATAGCATCTATAACAGCCTCGGGTTTAGGCGGACAACCCGGCAAATACACATCGACAGGAATTAACTTATCGACTCCCCGAACAGTACTATAAGAATCGGTACTGAACATCCCTCCTGTAATTGTACATGCTCCCATAGCAATAACATATTTTGGTTCAGGCATTTGCTCATATAATCTTACTAAAGAAGGAGCCATTTTCATTGTTACCGTACCCGCTGTTAAAATTAAGTCTGCCTGTCTAGGACTAGATCTTGGTACCAGTCCATAACGATCAAAGTCGAATCGTGAACCTATTAATGAAGCGAATTCAATGAAGCAACAACTGGTACCATAGAGAAGCGGCCATAAACTGGAGAGTCTTGACCAATTTGAAAGATCATTTGATGTAGTTGAAATAACTGAAGTTTGGGTTGTTCGATCAAGTAAGGGAAACTCGATGGAATTCATAACTGTCTCAATGTTTTTTTTAATTGTCTGAATATTCAAAAACTAAGACCATTCCAATGCTCCTTTTCGCCATGCATAAACTAAACCGACAATTAGGATAAGCACGAAAATTAAAGCTTCTATAAAGACGGATACCCCTAATACATCAAAACTCATTGCCCACGGATAAAGAAAAACTGTTTCAACATCAAAAACAACAAAAACTAGAGCAAACATATAATAACGGATTCTAAATTGTACCCAAGCATCGCCCATTGGTTCTATTCCCGATTCATAACTCGAAAGTTTCTCTGGCTCTTTGCTAAGAGGGGCTAAAACTCCAGAAATTAGAAATGCCAAAATAGGAATAAGACTTGATATTATTAGAAATACCCAGAAAATATCATATTCGTAAAGCAGAAACATAAACGTACTCCTATCAATGTGGAAAATATACCGGATTAGTCGATCGGTACATGTCTCGTTTGAAGATTCATCCACTATAATCCTATTTATATAATATCTATTATATCCATAATAAATATATATTAAATATTATATATTTATATAGAGAGGATACATATAGTCGGAATTTCCATTTAGGAACTTTTAGTGATTGAAGAAGGAAAGAGAAGACGACTACTTTAGTTTTGTGCTTTACTAGATAAGGTATACCAACAGAAAAGCCTATTTGAGAATGTTTACAATGAAAGTTACCAAAGATCTTCGTTTCTCAAACTCTAGCTTGTCCACAAATAAAATACAGTAAGTCGTTCCTAGATCCATGTGATTTACTAGTGCATTCGATTTGCATTGGGTTATGGTGGAGTTTTTAACCGGTTTCATGTCATGATTTTGACTCCAAAAATTTACTAGAATTGGGTAGGTATCCCAAAGAAAAGAAGTATTACTAATTTCTTGATTTTGTATGGGAAAATAGGAAAATTTTCATATGTAATTCATCTACAAAGATAAGACATTAATGATGAACCAAATCAAGTGGCCAATTACAAACAATACAAACAATAATGAGGAAAGGAAAACGATTCTATTTTTGAATTATTAATAATATAGGGCTATACGGACTCGAACCGTAGACCTTCTCGGTAAAACAGATCAAACTTATTATTATCAAAATGATTTGAACTGTTTCAAAGACCCAACATGCATTTTTTTGCATTGGGCTCTTTCATTAACTGTTATAAATAAGTTAGTCTACCATATTTTTTCTTGACAGAAAGAAAGGGAGATGGTTCCATGTGCTCTGATTCATTATTTTGATTCGAATCTCGGAGCACTACCAAAGTTTTTCAAAGAAGGGGTTATCCTGACGTAGGTATGCTTCTGACCTAGATCAACTTAAGTTAAATGGAATCTCTATCGTCCTGCTTCTGCTTAAAGAATAAAATATGAAACTTCATACACCTTAAAGTTGTTCATAAGATAGGACGAAAGATCATTTTTTTTGAGGTCCTGATACTCATTATGCCTAGCATTGAATAGACTGGGTATTCACCTTATCAATATCTCAAATCAATGATGGATTTTTTTAGTGCCTAAATGGGGCACTCGATTCGGACCGAACTTTTTGTCAGGCTACTGTTCTCTTGTTTTGTTCCCTAAAAGTAATAGAGTAAGACATCGATTTCTCAATAAGATCAACTTTTTTGATTACATGATGTACTTCTCTGAAAAACATTGGCGCGCGTGTAAACGAGGTGCTCTACCAACTGAGCTATAGCCCTTGTGATACATATCTTATCATGTAGATAATTTCTTGTCAAGATGAATATTCTATAATCTATTTTGTTGATTTGTTTGATTGGTATTGCTTATC
>NW_026124384.1:20000-27861 GCF_025177605.1 Cucumis melo
CTTAATAATCCTAGTGATTGGATTTAGATCCTATTCTGATAGGAAATGAGATATTTAAATGATTTCTTTTTTATCGAATGACTATTCAGCTATTGTATTTTCATGTAAATAGGGGCAAGAAAGCTCTATGGAAAAAAGATGGTTAAATTCGATGTTGTCTAAAGGGAAGTTAGAATACAGGTGTAGGCTAAATAAATCAATCAATAGTCTTGGTCCTATTGAAAGTGAAGGATCAATTATAAATAATATGAATAAAAACATTCCTAGTCATAGTGATAGTTACAATTCTAGTTACAGTACTGTTGATGATTTAGTCGGCATTCGGAATTTCATATCTGATGACACTTTTTTAGTTAGGGATAGTAATAGCTGCAGTTATTCCATCTATTTGGATATTGAAAATCAAATTTTTGAGATTGACAATGATCCTTCTTTTGTAAGTGAACTAGAAAGTTCTTTTTATAGTTTTCGGAACTCTACTTATCAAAATAATGTATCTAAGAGTGATGATTCCCACTATGATCAGTACATGTATGATACTAAATATAGTTGGAATAATCACATTAATAGTTGCATTGACAGTTATCTTTGGACTCAAATCTGTATTGATAGTTACATTTTAAGTGGTAGTCACAATTACAGTGACAGTTACATTTATAGTTCTATTTGTGCTGAAGGTGGAAATAGTAGTCAAAGTGAGAGTTTCAGTATAAGAACTAGCACGCATAGAAAAAATTTAACTACAACAGAACGTTCTAATGATCTAGATCTAACTAAAAAATACAGGCATTTGTGGGTTCAATGCGAAAATTGTTATGGATTAAATTATAAGAAAATTTTTAAATCAAAAATGAATATTTGTCAACAATGTGGATACCATTTGAAAATGAGTAGTTCAGATAGAATCGAACTTTTGATTGATCCAGGTACTTGGGACCCTATGGATGAAGACATGGTCTCTTTGGATCCCATTCAATTTGATTCGGAGAATCAACTTTATACTTATAAAGATCGTCTTTCTTCTTATCAAAGAAAGACAGGATTAACTGAGGCTATTCAAACAGGCACAGGTAAATTAAATGATATTCCAGTAGCAATTGGGGTTATGGATTTTCAGTTTATAGGGGGTAGTATGGGATCCGTAGTAGGAGAGAAAATCACCCGTTTGATCGAGTATGCTACCAATCAATTTTTACCTCTTATTTTAGTGTGTGCTTCGGGAGGAGCACGCATGCAAGAAGGAAGTTTGAGCTTGATGCAAATGGCAAAAATATCTTCCGCTTTATATGATTATCAATCAAATAAAAAATTATTCTATGTAGCAATCCTTACATCTCCTACTACTGGTGGGGTGACAGCTAGTTTTGGTATGTTGGGGGATATCATTATTGCCGAACCGAATGCCTACATCGCATTTGCGGGTAAAAGAGTAATTGAACAAACATTGAATAAGGCAGTCCCTGAGGGTTCACAGGAGGCTGAATCTTTATTCGATAAGGGCTTATTCGATCTAATCGTACCACGTAATCCTTTAAAAGGTGTTGTGAGTGAGTTATTTCAGCTCCACGCTTTCGTTCCCTCGAATCAAAATTCAATCAAGTAAAGCCTTACTTAACTTAAAAAATGAATTCTTTTTTTTTTTATTTCTTCCGCAAAATTTGGCACGGGGAAGAAAATGAATTTCATGCTCCCTTCTTAACATTACATGTGTATATATACTTCAACTATAGCAAATAGCGGCATAGAGTCTTGCATCTTTCTACATCTCTAGCGGATCTCTAGTTTTACTAAGAATCCTTGTTGTTGGATCGGATTATAACTACCTTTTTGGGAATTTGTACGAAAATCTTTATGAAATTTTATTAAAAAAAAATGCTAAGACAAGATAATAACTAAAATAATGCAAACGTCTATTATGATACATATATCTCATGTCGAAAGATGAGTAAGTCCATTTATTTAATTCGACATTCCTCATTCCTTTTCTATATATACTCACGTAGATATTACTTAGTATAATTATATATTGAATTAGTATAATTATAAGATACCTTTTATAACAATCAATAAATAACAGGTAAAACTATTAATATAACAATGAAAATATTAAGTCGAGGTATCCATTCTATGACAACTCTCACCACCTTACCCTCTATTTTTGTGCCTTTAGTGGGCCTAGTATTTCCGGCAATTGCAATGGCTTCTTTATTTCTTCATGTTCAAAAAAACAAGATTTTTTAAATATGCTGTCTATTTTTTTTTTTCAAAACTTAGACTTTGACGATAACACAGCTATCTATTTAGTAGACTAGAATCTAACATGTGGCTTACTCCAAACATAAGCGATTATACATACGTAAACATGATATCTGAGGAAATCAATTAGAAGTATTTCAAAATAGAAAATAGATAAGTTTCAAAATAGAAAATAGATAAGAGATCGGGCGACAAATGTTTGAGATATAAAATCAATATACCTATATGGATGTAGGTATCTATAGGGAATCATATAAAGGTGATGTTATTATTTTAGATCTAAGTAATTCGATGAATTACTTAGATCTAAAGTAAAGGTTCACATCAAAATAGTGCTAGTTGATTAGAGTTACTTCGGAAACAAAAAAAGTAAAATAGATTTTTTTTGATTCTCTTAATTCCAATAAAATGCAACGAGATCTAGTATGAATTGGCGATCAGAACGTATATGGATAGAATTTATAAGAGGATCTCGAAAAATCAGCAATTTCTGCTGGGCCTTTATCCTTTTTTTAGGTTCATTAGGGTTTTTATTGGTTGGAACTTCCAGTTATCTTGGTAGGGATTTGATAGCTTTATTTCCGTCTCAGCAAATAATTTTTTTTCCACAGGGGATCGTAATGTCTTTCTATGGGATTGCCGGTCTCTTTATTAGCTCCTATTTGTGGTGCACAATTTTGTGGAATGTAGGTAGCGGTTATGATCGATTCGATAGAAAAGAAGAAATAGTGTCTATTTTTCGTTGGGGGGTTTCCTGGAAAAAAATCGTCGAATCTTCCTACGATTCCTTATGAAAGACATTCAGTCCATCAGAATAGAAGTTAAAGAGGGTATTTATGCACGTCGTGTCCTTTATATGGAAATAAGAGGCCAAGGGGCCATTCCCTTGACGCGTACCGATCAGAATCTGACCCCACGAGAAATTGAGCAAAAGGCTGCCGAATTGGCCTATTTCTTGCGTGTACCAATTGAAGTTTTTTGAAAAATGAAGTTCAGAATGAATTTTGTTCGTAGCAAGAGGGATAAAACTGAAATGAAAGAATAGTCTTTTTTATAGACCATAGTAATAGTATAATAACTTAACTGGAATTTCTTCAGAATGCTCATTTGACCCAAAGCAGACGTATACGGAACAGCCAGAAAACTTTCTTTGTCCGAAATTTTGATCCGTATGTAAATCAACTGCACAGTAACAAAAAAAAGTGGATTCTTTGTTATTTTCTTTCTGTATTATTTCGAAATTCAAGGATTAACTAATAAATCACAAATCAAAAACTAAAAAACAGGGAATGGATTCATAATAGTATGCATATGACTTGTAATAGAACTTATGTTTGATATAAATATTAGTAGTGTAGAGAGTTAACGAATGAAGTGAGTTCATTAAAAAATAAAAGACGAAAAAATGGAAAAAAAGAAAGCATTCATTCCCCTTCTATATCTTGCATCTATAGTATTTTTGCCCTGGTGGATCTCTCTTTCATTTAATAAAAGCCTAGAATCTTGGGTTACTAATTGGTGGAATACTGGTCAATCCGAAATTTTTTTGAATGATATTCAAGAAAAGAGTATTATAAAAAAAGTTCTAGAATTAGAGGAACTCTTTCTCTTGGACGAAATGCTAAAGGAATACCCAGAAACACATCTACAAAAGCTTCGTATCGGAATCTACAAAGAAACGATCCAATTGATCAAGATGCACAATGAGGATCGTATCCATATGATTTTGCACTTCTCGACAAATATAATCTGTTTCGTTATTCTAAGTGGTTATTCTATTCTTGGTAATGAAGAACTTGTTATTCTTAACTCTTGGGTTCAAGAGTTCCTATATAACTTAAGCGACACAATAAAAGCTTTTTCTATTCTTTTATTAACTGATTTATGTATAGGATTTCATTCACCCCATGGTTGGGAACTAATGATTGGTTCTGTCTACAAAGATTTTGGATTTTCTCATAACGATCAAATTATATCCGGTCTTGTTTCCACTTTTCCAGTCATTCTTGACACAATTTTAAAATATTGGATCTTCCGTTATTTAAATCGTGTATCTCCCTCACTTGTAGTGATTTATCATTCAATGAATGACTGAAAAATATAATGTTTGTTACTTTGTACATAAGTAAAACATTCAAAATTGTACTTATTCCTTCTACCCATCGCGAAGGATGCCTCCTATATTCGAGTAACTTTATTTCAGTAAATAGCAGAATCATGGATAGGGAACTATACTAGGGACCTACCTAATTTTATTGTAGAAATTTTTGGGCTCAATGATTGGACCATGCAAACTAGAAATACCTTTTCTTCGATAAAGGAAGAGATTACTCGATCTATTTCCGTATCACTCATGATATATATAATAACTTGGGCACCCGTTTCAAATGCATATCCCATTTTTGCACAACAGGGTTATGAAAATCCACGAGAAGCAACCGGCCGTATTGTCTGCGCCAACTGCCATTTAGCTAATAAGCCCGTGGATATCGAGGTTCCACAAGCGGTACTTCCTGATACTGTATTTGAAGCAGTTGTTCGAATTCCTTATGATATGCAACTGAAACAAGTTCTTGCGAATGGTAAAAAGGGTGGTTTGAATGTGGGGGCTGTTCTTATTTTACCCGAGGGGTTTGAATTAGCCCCCCCCGATCGTATTTCTCCCGAGATTAAAGAAAAGATGGGCAATCTTTCTTTTCAGAGCTATCGTCCCACTAAAAAAAATATTCTTGTGATAGGTCCTGTTCCTGGTCAGAAATATAGTGAAATCACCTTTCCTATTCTTTCCCCGGACCCTGCGACTAAGAAAGATGTTCACTTCTTAAAATATCCCATATACGTAGGCGGGAACAGGGGAAGGGGTCAGATTTATCCCGACGGGAGTAAGAGTAATAATAATGTTTATAATGCTACAGCAGCAGGGATAGTAAGCAAAATAATACGAAAAGAAAAAGGAGGATATGAAATAACCATAGTGGATGCAGCGAATGGGCGTCAAGTGGTTGATATTATCCCTCCAGGACCAGAACTTCTTGTTTCAGAGGGCGAATCCATCAAACTTGATCAACCATTAACGAGTAATCCTAATGTGGGAGGATTTGGTCAGGGAGATGCGGAAATCGTCCTTCAAGATCCATTACGTGTCCAAGGCCTTTTGTTCTTTTTTGCATCTGTTATTTTGGCACAAATCTTTTTAGTTCTTAAAAAGAAACAGTTTGAGAAGGTTCAATTGTCCGAAATGAATTTCTAAATCTGGGGATTTATCAAATAAAGTTCGTAAAAAAAACCAAATTCTTGTTGGCAATTCTATAATTTAATTATGTATGATCAAAAAATTATGAAAAACTTTTTCCCTTGTTTTTTTTTTTATTCTTTTTCGACCCTATTTCGGTAATTACTTGTACCGCATTACTAGTCATAGTATGGATATTATATTGTCAGGAAGACTATTTTACCTCTTCTTTATTTCTTTGTTTTTTACAATACAAATAGGAGCGGTATTATTATGATTATTATGTCACTGGTGCCAGATTGAAATGTCATTGAATGTGTCTATTTTTATTCTAATAGAATAAAAATAGAGTAGATATTAAAAATAAGATAAGTAAATGGAGAATAGAAAAAAAAATGAAGGGAACAAAGGATTCTAGAAGGAATTATGCATCTTTCTAGTATTCGATACCAGAAAAATTCCTTTTCTTGTTCTGGTGTCGAAATAATAAACTAATGAATTATTTCTTGATCCCGTTCGTCAAAGATCTCTATTCTTAGTTTCAATTTTTTCCCGGTTTATCAGAACCTTTTTTTCGATTTATTACATAAGTAGTGAACAAATTCAATGAATTTTTTCAATTCTATTTTATATTAAAATAACTATAGAAAATTCTATTAGTATATTTTAATCTATTTAAAGGGTTAGTGATATCTGATCGATAGAAATATAATATTGTTATATTGGGATTGTATCATCCAGAAAGAGGGAATCGAGTGATTCTCTCTTTCTTTTTTTCGCTTTGAAATGAAAGTATCGACCGATACGATCGCGAAAGAGATGGTCTGAATCAATTTTTTTTTTGAAGCAATTCAGAATCAGAAAGAAATGAAGTTTTTTGAAAAAATAGGAAAGATCCATTTTTTCATTTATATGAATAAATTAGTCTAATTCTAATTAGTAAGAGCTCAACGGGACCTACCCCCTCTTTTTTTCTGATTTGAGGGGGATCCTGTTGAGTTCTTACGCTTTCATGTCTCCAACTCAGTTCATCCGATTATTACAGAGATGAACCTAAGCCGAGAATATGAACCATAAAAGAAAATACCAACTAAACCGATCACAGGAATACCAGTTACAGTACCGATTATCCAAAGAGGAATCCTTCCAGTAGTCTCGGCCATTTGTCCCACTTCCCTCCCCATTTCATCAAGTGGTCGTGCTAGAGACAGAAACAGTCATAGATAATTATGAGATGATATCCTTCCGAATGGGATAAGATAATTCGTACTATTATTTAGTATTTTCTTTTATTTAATTGAAGAAATAATTGGAAAATAAAACAGCAAGTACAAAAATGAGTAATAACCCCCAGTAAAGACTGGTACGATTCAATTCAACATTTTGTTCGTTCGGATTTGATTGTGTCATAGCTCTATAATTCGGATTAGGTTTATCGTTGGATGAATTGCATTGCTGATATTGACCCTAAAAAAGAAACGGTAGGTACAGCTAGTCCGTGAACAGTTAACCATCGCACTGTAAAAATAGGATAAGTTTTATCGATAGTCATTTGGTCCTCCTAAAAAAGATCTACTAAATTCATCGAGTTGTTCCAAAGAATCAAAACGGCCAGTTATTAATGGAATTCCTTGTCGGCTCTCTGTAAAATACTCATTTGGACGAGGGCTTCCAAAAACATCGTAAGCTAAACCCGTGCTGACGAATAACCAACCTGCAATGAATAGAGAAGGTATAGTAATGCTATGAATGACCCAGTATCGAATACTGGTGATAATATCAGCAAAAGAACGTTCTCCTGTGCTTCCAGACATGCCGAGCTCCACATATTCTTGTACAGTCAAAAGGGGGATCGATTCCGTAAAAGATGAGATCAGTAAATGGAAATTAACTGAAATTTTATCTTTGTAAGATCGTCAATATTGTACCGAGGGTGTTTTTAGAGTATACCGAATCAGTATAGCTATCCTTCTTCTGACGCAGCAACGCAATTTCACAATAAGTATCAAAATGAAGCACTAAAACTAAATAATATAATTTGTTTCTTCTTTTCTTGCTGCTTGTCGATGTAGAATCATATACCATTCATTCAATAGAAAATTCTGAAAATGCCTGTCTGTAGTATTAAGGATTCTATCGGTTATTGGCTTCGGGCTAGAAAGCGAAGATTGGGTAAAATGTGAATCCGACTGGTTGGTTTATAATAATTTAGGAAGCAGATTCTAATAGTCCCAAAATTCAATGAAATTAGACGTGAAATCTCGAAATATTTCTTTTGTGTTTGTAGTTATATTTTTGTTTGAATCTTTTTTTATTTTAAGGAATTGGTTAGTCGTCCAGTAACAAGTAACAGTAGTACATAGGATTCGATGA
>NW_026124385.1:0-25000 GCF_025177605.1 Cucumis melo
AATTCACAAGGGAAGGGTCTCATACGAATTATGAATAGGAATTAGGCAGAAAGGTTCCAAGTCAGACGAATTAAGCTAGTCCGGACTGATTCCTAGAATATATCATCTCGGAACTCTTTTGAAAGAGGAAAGCTAGAACTCGTAATTCAGAGTAGTAGATATGGATCGATGCAGCTAACCCTAGTAGGGGATAGGTATTCATTCGACCGAGTGGGAAAGGAGACTCCCAGCTTGACCTACGGTACGGGTCGGATAAAAGGATATGGAGTTTCCTCAGTCACTGACTGAGAGAATGAGATCTTTCCGAAGTGGACATAATATCTAAAGAGGAATATGCTTGACCTACGGAATTGAAGGAAGCAGCCGATATGGATCCCCCTCGACCTAGAGGGGAAGGTTTCAATATCTCGGAGAGGAAGCATAACGGCCATGGATAGGATAATCCGTCGTCCTTTCATTCTCAGTTTCCGAAGAGGTTGAGTCATTATCTCTAGTCGCTGTGTAAGAGAAAGGCGTCGGCGCAATTCAAGAAAACGGAGCGGTCCTCCGGACTAGCTTTCCATTTGATTCCACGAGTGAAAGAGGACCAAGAGCAAAGAATTTGCGAAGGACTGATTAATGGAACTAAAATACTTGGTCTCTCCTTTGTACCGGCCTGAAGAGCTCTTCCTCAACCTAAACGGGGCGGGGAATTTCCTGGCTTTTGTCTGACTCTTACCCAGCCTCCAGCTTCTTATTGCAGACTTTGGACTCTCAAATTCTTTGAGCCTCGTGGGTCTCACTTTATACCTTTCTTTCTGAATAATCAGCTTGATAGTCGAATTCCTACTGATGGAACTCCTTCCACTCGTGAACTCGGGAAAGCCATGAAAGGTAGAACTCGATCTCGTGGTCCCTGTATTCTCGGTCGACTTTCTTCGTCCCTCCTCTCGAGCTGCAAGGCGTCCGTCTGTAGTAGGTCTCTCCTTTGTCTTTGATCTATCTTAGTTCCCGCGCTGGAGGGTAGTTCTACTTCTAACGGCTATTGTGGGAACTCATTCCACTTCTCATTCCCTTTTGATGTACCCTTTCTTCTCTTCCTCGTGAAAGATGCTTCTCATTTTCAGGGGAACCGCATTCAATGGCGAATGATAGCAACGAAAGGGAGACTGATTACTTAACCTTCGGTCGATCCCATGATAGATAACCTTCCTCTCAAAGCTAATTTCAAGGTAGAAAACTCCTCCTTCTACCGCGTAGTGGGGACTCCTAATTAAGCTAGTCCGGACGACTATTATTCGCTATTACTTTTCAAGTACTTGTCAAGCTAAACCAATACGATCAATGGATAGATGTACTTGATGATCACAGTTTAAGGAAGGTCTTATGGAAGAAGTAGAATACGGAAAAAAGGATATGGGAGGACCTACAAACCAATAAACAAAGAAAAGACACTGTAGCAGAAAAGATCAAAGAGTACCTCCAAACAAAGGGATGGCCGGAGGAGTATACCATTTCAGAACTACCGGATAAGTACTTGAAACTAGATGGGATAGCGACCAACCTACTGTGGCAAAGACCCATAAAAACGAAAGAACTCTGAATCTCATTCATCTTTTGAAAAAAGTCATACGATAGCCTTGGCACCAGAAAGACTAAAAGGGGGCCAATGACTTCTTTGATCTTTTTTTCATAGATGAGTTTAGAGAACTAGATGCACATGCCACGTATCCCGGAGAGCCGAGGAGGAAGCATGAAACCATTTTCACGCCTTACTCACACTTTTAGACGGACAAGAGACTAGACGCTAAGAGAAAACCTTCAGGAAAAGGTCCCCATCTTCGAAGCGGGAATCACCTGCCCACTTTCTTCACTAACAAAGGACCCTGGGCGGAATGAAGCCCCTACTCACTATCAAATTGAGAAAAGATGAAGGAGGAAAGGCAAGAATTTCAAGGTAGAAAAGTCCGACTGCCTTTCATCTTGCTCCGGAGGAGTCTGATTCCATATTCAATCAGAAGGGCTTTCAAACAATGACTCAGCCTGAATTCATGATCCACGCATAAAGTACAACTCGAGAGAAGGAGAGACAAAGCTTAAACTACCGTCAGTGGGCTAGTTCCTCTCCATATCGGTCGAGATATTCTAACCTCGATCTTCAAGTGAACCATCTCTTTGTACTCTGCCATACGTTTACCGCTTTCATCAAGCCATTATTCTATGAAATTCAGGGTCCGTCCGAAGGTGAAGGGAAGAACCTCGACTCCCACGGGGCGAAGAAAGTCGACTGATAAGGAGAAAGAAAAGGAGCGGTTAGGAGATGAATAAAGAAAGCGAAAGGACTTAGAAGGAGCGAAGGTACTCTACGTTTGAAATAGAGGTTCAAAGAATTTTCAATTTCATAAAGAGAGAAAACGAGTCCTTCGGACTGAGAAAAATTCAGTCAAAAAACAACTATTATCATAAGATAAGATCAGTCTATCAAATCCACTTTTGAAATGAAAAAGAAGATTTAGTGGAACCTACGGCAGAAGCACGAATCTGACATTGAGCCTTCGGACCGCGTAGTTAGGAGTCCGAAGGACTATCCATATTCACCTGTGGTCTCATTGATAAGGACATATGAATATGAAACTCCGGACCCGTCTTCTGGAATATGAAATTCCTTTCTAGGATGAGTTGGATCCCTTGTCATTTGCTTAAGACATTCATTCCTTGCCTCCGAACCCGAAACGGAAGAGAAGAGCACCTATCCTTTCTCATCAAAGATATGGTCTCGCCTTTGTTCCGATCCCGTAGTAGGAGTCCTTTTCTTCTGAACTGAGATTCTGATTATCTCTTCAAAGTTATTCTTCTTTTCTTTTTCATAGTCTTGTAAAGAAGTCAATGAATCAAGGGCTCGACTGAAAGGAGAGGAAAATCAGAGAATAAGAAGTCCGAAGGACTCGTTCATTCCATAATTCTTCTTCTTTTGAGTTGTCTTGTCTTAAGACTCCTAATTAATTAATATGGATTTCTCAAAGTCTTTGACTTGATTCTCATTTCTTTCTTTTGAGTCGTCCTCCGGCGCGAAGCGAAAGGACTGATTTCAAATATTTTCAGGAGTGCAAGGAAAGAAATCCATATAAAGATAATGCGCTCCTCTCCTATATTTTTTTCTACGAGTACCTTCGCTCCTCTCCTTATCAGTCGAGTACCTTCGCTCCTTCAAATAGTTCAGGGATAAGGACTGAGCAAATTCTTTGCGCCTAACCTTTGTATCCTTCCTAACCTCAGTCGAGTTCAATGAGCCTTTGTTCATTGACTCCTTCTTAGTCGACTTTCTTCGAACCTTTTGTTTTGAGTCGAGTTATTTCATAACCTCCGGACCTGTGGAATGACGAATATGAATTCAGCCTCCGGACCACTCAAAGCCGACTCCCATAAAGACAGAATATCTCAAGTCTGATTCCAAATCTACTAAAAAGATTCAAGCCTATCCTCTTGCTTCCCCGCGCCGAAACCAACTAATTCAGGGGGAGCTGACTCTTTCTCTTATGCTTGGTCTTAGACCTTGAAAATGGTACTTCTGACTAATGCTACCTCTGAAGACATGGAAGAACTCTTCCCCGACCCCTATCAAAGAACAACAAAAAACTCGTAGTTTGTTCTAGGGTAGTGGGCTGCTCTCAGTTTACGGATGAGCTCATTCTCTCTGTCTGGAAGTCTGCCGAAACGTCTCATTCAACCTCTTTTTAGATATTGAGATTATGTTCTTCTGATAATGGAAGAAGATCTCATACACAGCTACTAGGTATCATTCTTCTGACTCCCCTACTATGGAAAGCAGCTACTACTCTGTATCCACTCGGTCAAGGAGTTCCACTCCTATTCTATGGCTTCTCGGACAACTATACAGGAGAGCAGCACCCTATCCAACTAACTTCCACGCCGGCTAGGCCCTCTATTTTATGGACTCGGTCGAGCTATTGCTTGAGGCTAGTCCCTCTTTCAGACTCAAACCACTCCTCTCCCGCCTCAATGAACAAGGGAAGGGCTTTCCGACTCCCGACTCAAGACGCTTTCTAAGCTGCAAGGGGGCCTAACCCAAGATTTCTTGTTCGCGCTGCCTCGTCTAGCTTCTGCTTTCTCTTATGCTTCCTCTTTAGATATTATGTAGTTACCTTGCTTCCGAAACTGGGACAGATTCCTATCCAATCCCTATCTCTGGGGTTCCTCTCAGAGTGCTGCCATATGGGGACGGAGATCCTATTAAGTTGAGTTGCTTTGCTCCTCTCCCCGATCCCGAAACTGAGACTGATGACTGACGGCTTTCCTCTGACTAGTAGGTTGACTCTGCCGGCCGATCATGACTCAGTCTCCCTAAAGAGAGAATGAAAGGACGACGGATGAAAGAGGTGGGGTTCCTCTATCATTTCTGACTTTATGGTCTCACATTTCATCCTTTTATGACTCAACAAGAGCCCTGCGAAGATTTGAGTGCTTTCATACCTTCTCCTATAATGAATGTTAGGAAAGACCTACGGGAAGAGGAGGAAGTCAATGAAGATCCATAAAGAAATAGGAGAGGCGAAATCTAATATGAGAGAGGCTCAAAGAATGATCGTGTACGTGCTGGAAACCCTGTATTCAAATGCTCATTCAAAAAGGTCTTTCCCGGCTGGTCCTCTAATGTCCTTCATTCAATAAGTAGGGCGCTCGAAATTGGTCTTAGCCTCTATTCGTCTTGGCCTCTCCCTTCGTGGTGTGGGCAGCACACACAGGAAAAGAGTGCTTCGTCTCCAAGAAAAGGTATTTCAAGAGGGACTAGAAAAAACCATCGGGGGGTTACAATTGACTAACTCAAATCAGAAGAGATAGGGGAAAGCCCGGCCATTGAATAAATTGAATAAGAGGGCCAAGAACAAATTCCATAAATCAGTCCTCCGTCCTACAGTCGTCATGAAAGAAGGAGAATTTCTGAGTTGCACTCCTTCACTCAAATTCTTTGAGCCTGAACAGTCCCCTTATTATTGAGGGCTTTGAACCTCTCCTTCCTAACCTCACTCGAGTTGATTGAGGGCTTTGACCCTCTCCTTTCAGATTCATATGGATTTCAGACTCATCTGGAGTAGCTTAATTAGGCCTATTCAAAGGCGAACTTTCAGTCGCTTTTCACATTCTTTGAGCCTCTCATTGATAAGGACATATTCACTTTTCACAATGTAGAGGCTCAACCGAATACAAACTACAATGAACAGGAACGTGGACCAAAAAGTCTATTAGGCCTTTCGGCGCAGATGAGTTGCTTTGACTTTGAGTCCTCAATCTCGATGGTTTGCAATATCTTTGGGAGGAAATTCAAAGATAGGATTAGATTATAGCCAAAATCCAGAAACTAGATTTTTTTTGATACGAACAAGAGAATAGATAAAAGTGAGTGTAGTGCGTGGTGCTCATTGTAGTATCCTATTAGTAGCCGTGCCTCATATTCTTTCTTTTTTTCATTGGGGGCCCTCTCCCTACGCTCGAGTCTCTTCGCCCCTCTCACTTAAATATTTCTCTCATTTGATCTTGCTCCTCGTCTTGCACTCCCTCCTTTTCCGTCTTCTTCCTTTGATTTTAGTAAGTTCACGTCTCCTTTTGAGTCTGAGCCTTATTACAGTCAATTTTTCTGAACAGCCCTTTCCCGTATTTGAAATAGAAGGGCCATTGGATGAAATCATAGATGTCCCCCTAGTTCTTGCCTCTGCAAGAAGATAGTAGCTTCCTTCTCTTTGCCAATGACCATACCTGTGGTATAGGTATTACTGCAAAGTTGAGGAGTCTCGTGCCATCTATCTCTCACTTTTGAGTATGGAAGATGAAGGTAAAGCGTGGCTTTCTCATTCTCAGTTTGTTCTTCTCGCCTCAGGGCTAGGATGATATCCTTCTTCTCTTTTTTGATTTGTAGGAGTCAGAAAGATTCAAGCCTAGGATCCATATTTGTATTATTGTTGTTGACCGCCCGCCTCCTCCTTGAAGTCAGAGTAGGATAGAGGGTAGAAAATCTTCGGATTCCTTATGAACTTCCAAACCTACTCAAAAGTGAAAAATAATGGATTTCTCAACTCCTAACCGCGAAAGTCGACTGATAAGGAGTCAATGATGATAATCAGGCTTGAATCAAGAAAGCGAAAGGACTGAATTCTCGAAGGAGCGAAGGTACTCGTAGAAAAAAATATAGGAGAGGATCAAAGAATTTGAGACTGAGGTTAGGAAGGTTCAGAGCGAAGGTACTCTACGTTTCAAATATAGGTTCAGAGCGAAGCCACTCGACTGAGGTTAGGAAGGTTCAGAGCCCGACGATTATTATTCAATCCATATCAAAAATCACCTCCGGGACCGTCCGGACTGCTCCTACGCTTCTAAACCTACTAACAAAAAAAGCAAGCTTCTCTCAAATTCTTTGAGCCCCCACGGAGCGGTTTTCCACTGAAACTTTCTTCTTGTCTTTTATTGAGTGGGAAGGATAGCGGATCTTCCCTAACTGCTGGAAAAGTGAAAGAAAACGTAGCGGTCTGAGTTTCCATGATCGCCGATGCGCATGCGTGGGGACCGTACGGTGGGAGTTTTTCCCATAACTCTGCCTTCAGACTGACTACAAGGATAGCCCCCTGAAAATCTGAGATAATCAACTTCTTTCTTTCCCTACAGTCGTCTTAGAAAGGGCTCGCTTCTGATCTCAACTTCTAAAACGTAGTCAATGTAGTTTACTCAATTAATCTTCGCCTTTGCTTTTCAACTCCTACTCCGCCTCTATCTGAGATTCTAATAAGAGCTTTGAAAGAAAAAAGCTAGTTTCTACAGCAAATGCTTCACTCAAATTCTTTGAGCCTCGGACTGACGGCTTTCTTCCAAATAGTAGGTTTACGGCAAGGGCCACAGCCCGAACCAAGTCTGCCTCAAGTGAGCGTACTGATGAAGAATCCATTCCAGCAATCAATCTCTCAATTCCATCAAAAAAGAGGACTAGAAAGCCCGAGCGCTCTTGATTCAAGCGTATTGCTACAAGTTCGAATAGTCAAGAAGATTGGACTTGCCCTCCCTCTTCAAGCTTGATCCTTGTAAGTCAAGCATATGATAGATAACCTGGTCGCGACTTGGAACCTCATTTCCCACGTAGCGGGAAAATGCACAAAATGCTAGGTTTGCACCTCTCCGTCAGAGTCTGATTCCTTGCCGTAGGTTTAGAGGTAGGCTTTTTTCCAACATAAATAGTATTCGGATATATTCTTTGAGTGGTCTCATTGATAAGGACATATTCATATTCAAGTCCTTCCGGATATAAAGGTTAGGAGTCTTGACCCTGATTTACCCCTTATTCAATCTTAGAGAAATGCGCTTCGCTTCTTCTCAAATTCTGATCGCCTTGCGGAGTAGGTTATTGCCGTAGGTTCTGCCTTCCCTTTCTCCTCTGAAGTCGCTTCCCTTCTAGCCTCTCCTTTATAGTCTTCTTTGATTTGAGTAGGTTCTTGTTCTTCTTCTTTCTGATCTGATCTTTATCTTTCTCTCTATCTTCCTCACTCGAGTCTGATCTTCTCTTTCAATTCAAGCTCTTCTGATCTTCTTGTCTTTCTTCTGATCTTCTCTAAGCCTTCCCACGGAGCGGTTTCAAGTCAGAGGAATTGCATTTTGATGCCTCCTTCTCCTAAACCTACTTAAATAACCTACTCAACCTACTATTTGGAAGAAAGCCTATCAAAAAAAAGGAGCCTTCTAAACCTACTTAAAGGAATCTGAAGGTTCAAAGCTCATTTCATAAAGTGAATTTTTATGCCTCACGGTCGGACAGAAGTTTTGGAATGAATGAGTCCGACCTGTCTCATTAATAAGGGCAGATGAATATGGATATAAACAAGTCCGGAGGACAGGTTAATATGGAGAAAGAAAAAGCTCCTCAATGAACAAGGTGAGAAGAATTTGAGAAGAAAGTACGGATCATGAATTCCACTAAAACTAGGGCCTTCTACGCCTCCTACGCGAGAAAATGGACATTTTCAATGTTTTCGCTATAGCTGGAAGCAAGAAAAGACGTCAAATCTCTCTCCTGCTCATGAAATAAGAAGAAAGAGGCTCAAATCTATGGTTTTGGTCTAATGCCAATTCAATGGATAAACAAGTCCGACGGAATATATCAATTTGCAAATCTCCGCGAAGCTCATAATCAGATATAAGTCGGCGAAAGAAATAAGAAGATATGAACTTTCTATAAGTCCGGAGAAGGATAGGCTTTGATTTTCTTCCTTTTCTTCTCTTATTCTTCTAGTTTCATCTTTTTACCTTATCAATGAGGAAAGCCTATCCTCAGATTCTTCTAGTGGAATGAATGAGTCCTATTCAATTCCTTGTTCATTGAGGACCTTTTCGCAAATTCTTTGACTTTATTCATTGATTCAGTCTCGTCTCAAATGCCTAATTTTTTCATATGGATTTCGATCATTCTTTGATAAGGAATTCGCTTCGCCCCTCTCCTTCCTAACCTCAGTCGAGTTCAATGAGCCTTTCACCTCGACTGTCTTTCTTGAGGGCTCCCACCTAATAAGGATAATGACTTTCGCTTCGCCCCTCTCCTTCCTAACCTCAGTCGAGTTCAATGAGCCTTTGTTCATTGACTCCTTCTTAGTCGAGCTTCTTCGAACCGCCCCGTGGGAGTCTCGTCGATCATTCTTTGAGCCTCCGGACGGGTGAAAATCTGATTTCAGAATAAAGTCCACTCGCAAATTCTTTGCCCCTCATCTGGAGCTTTTGATTTCCATATGAATATGAACCTCTTCGATCATTCTTTGATCCTTGAACTTCTTTATAAGATATTATGGCCTTTCATCTTTTTCTTCCGCCTCAATGAATCTGAAACCTGATTTAGGCTTTCTTTTCTCTCAAATTGTTAGTTTCATACTTTTCCTTTTATGCTTTCCTGATTTAGGCTTTCCTCTGGTCTCGCTATTCCATAAGCTAGCTTCCTTTTAGTTTCTTCCTCTTCCTCTTTCTTCTTGTTCATTGATAGCTTTCTCTCGTCGAGCTTCGCACCTTCTTTTTAGTCTCTTGACGAGGGTAGGCTTTTCTTCTTTTTCTGACTTTTAGCCTATGCTGGCAGCTTTCATTCTTTCATGAGATCTTTCCGAAGTCATGTCGAACTAAAAGAATGATCATTCAACTGACAGTCTTCTTTCTTTTTGTCTTTGTTGTTGAATTGGACGTTCATTCTATCTTTTCTAAGAGGAGGAAATTCTCTCATCTTTCCCATTTCTATTCTCGGAACAGAGGTATATTCATCATGTCTTTTTTGCTCCTGGTTAGGACATCTACTTTTCACGTCTTTGACACGGGTTCGATTCCCGTTATACGCGATGTGGCGAAAAAGAGGGATGAAAGAAGATATGCCTTGCCTGCATTAAGATTTCAAACTTGTCGTCTACTTTTAGGAAATGTTCGGAAGAGAGAACTGACAATAATACAACGCCGCATTCTCCGAAAATTGAGAAACAAGAAGAGATCTATTAAGAGAAAGATTTATCCGAGAGAAAATCTGAACAGTTACATCCAATCACAAACTACACGAAAGTTGCCCCTTTTTCATGGGGATTTACCCATCACAGAGATGCACAGAGGAAGAGAACGAACTTCTTATATCCCTTTTCCACTCAATCCAGAAACAAGATCGGACGTTATTCCGGTTCGTCTCCATTTTAGTTCAACTATTCCTCAAGCAAGGCAGCCGATAAGTCATCGAAGGGTTTGTGTGAATAAAGGAATGGTCAAAATTACTCATTTTCAAGTGTCCCACGGTGATCTAATATCTTTTCAAGAAAATGAGGCGAGAAGGAGCGGTTCAGAAATAAGGAGATCTTTCTATATCGAAATATCAGTTGACAAAATCATAGGCAAATTCCTGGATCACCCGGTCAGAATGTGGAGAAGAAATCAAAGAGAATGGTTCCACCTACTCAAAACTCAGAGGGGATGCCGCCTACTACGAAAATCCCGGTTTTTGCAAGAGTTGCGTTCTTCTATGCAAGAAGAAGACTTAGAAAGAACAAAGAAGTTTGGATCGGAAAAAGTATGCTTAGGCAGTTCCTTCGCTGAGCACAAGAGAATGAAGAGGAATTTGTATCATTTTCAATCCCTATTCTTATCGAATAGAAGGAAGGAGAAAAACCTCAATCTTCCTACTCGAAGAAGAAGTCCTATAGAAAACAACTCTTCTTTATATAGTAATTCGACCTATTGCTCCGCATCCCCCCATCAGTTTACTATGAAGAGCAAAATCAAAAGTCTCTCACTACCTACTCATTATTCGGAGGTGAATCATAGAACACTAAAAGCTGTGGTATCTTATGGACCTAACATAGGTCACATCCCTCACGACATAAGATTGAAAGATCCAAACCTTCCTCTTCGGAGCGGAAACGGACGTGGCCAAAACATATAAAGATCGGCTCGCTCATAGGGACATATCTATCCGTCTCCAGTCTCGTCTAGATCGATGAATAGATCTCTTTCTATCCATATGTATCGCTATCTCCGTGGATAGAGATAAAGAGAAAGATCAAGCCTACCATCTAGATCTTGATTCACTATTGCCTTCTTTAGCTAAGGACAAGGAAAGAGAGTTTGTCTTCTATTATTATATTACTTGCAGGATCGGAGCGTATACGAGCGAGCAGAGCCCAGGGAACGGGGAAGCCCGTCATAGAGCAGTCGACTAGAAGTATCAGACTGCTGGCCTGAGAGATGAAAGTAAAGAAGAGTAAGGAAGTTCATATGGATATAAACAAGTCCCGCAACAAGATTCATATGTCCTTGTTCATCTTGTAATTGAAAGGGCTCCTTATTTGATGATAATTCAGTCCTTTCGCCTTCTGATTCAACCCTTATTATCATCATTGACTCCTTATCAGTCGACTTTCTTCGCCCCGTGGGAGTCGAGTTATTTCATAACCTCCTTTATCGTCTTCTGGCTGATTATTGACGTTAGGAGCAAAGAATTTGCGAAAGAAGCGACTGGTCCGGAGGCTCAAAGAATTTGAGACGAGACTGTAAGGATCAAAGAATTATCTCAGAATTTTCAAGCTCATTCCTTATTCTGCCACTTAGAAGGAGTGCAACGAAGTTCATTCCACTAATATGGTCTGGAGGACGCTCAAAGAATTTGAGAAGCGACTGAAAGTTCGCCTTTGAATGTCTCATTGATAAGGACACAGGTCTCATTAGATTAAGGACACAGGTTCATATGGACAGTCAAGAGGAGCGAAAGCGGCTCGACTTACAGGAGAGGAGCGAAGCCACTCGACTGAGGTTAGGAAGGAGAGGAGCGAAGCCACTCGACTGAGGTTAGGAAGGAGAGGAGCGAAGCCACTCGACTGAGGTTAGGAAGGAGAGGAGCGAAGCCACTCGACTGAGGTTAGGAAGGAGAGGAGCGAAGCCACTCGACTGAGGTTAGGAAGGAGAGGAGCCGTAGTTAGGAGTCTGAAAGCGGAGGCTCAAAGAATTTGAGACGAGACTGAAAGGAGAGGGTCAAGGCCCTCAATCAAAGAACTCGACTGAGGTTAGGAAGGAGAGGCTCCGTTAGGAGTTGAAAGCGAAGTCCTTATCCCTTGATTAGGAGCCTGAATGAACAAGGGCGACTCAAAACAATAGGGTGCGAAGGTACTCGTAGTTTGAAATAGAGCGAAGGTACTCGTAGTTTCAGATATAGGTTCAGAGCGAAGCAGCTCGTAGTTTGAAATATAGGTTCAGAGCGAAGGTACTCTACGTTTGAAATGGAGCGAAGCAGCTCGACTAAGAAGGAGAGGAGCGGTTAGGCGCAAAGAATTTGCGGGTCCTTATCCTTATTAGGTAGGAGTGCAACTCAGAATGGAAGAGGTTAATATGGATTTCTGACGACTGAGGTCTCGACTGAAAGGATAAAATAAAGCTCCAGATGAGTTGAGAAGAATTTGAGAAGAATTTCTCTTCTTTCTTTTTTCTTTCGGGGGCCCAGAAGGCTAAAAGGTGGGGGAGAAGCAAGCCGAACCTCTGATCGACCCCTGGAAACATCACAAATTCTCGGCGTCGAGAGAGATTTGAGATTCCGTAAGTAACTCAGCGAGTGCTTTCTAAGCTAAGAAGGGCTTGACTTGGAAGAAGAAAATGAAATACGAACAACCGCGCTGGTCGTAATAGATCGACTTTCATGCTAGTTCTTGCTCCAGCATGTTTGTTCCATTTCAGGGAAGGACGAGGTACCATGATACTTTCCGTTTTGTCGAGCCCAGCTTTGGTCTCTGGTTTGATGGTTGTACGTGCTAAAAATCCGGTACATTCCGTTTTGTTTCCCATCCCAGTCTTTCGCAACACTTCAGGTTTACTTCTTTTGTTAGGTCTCGACTTCTTCGCTATGATCTTCCCAGTAGTTCATATAGGAGCTATAGCCGTTTCATTCCTATTCGTTGTTATGATGTTCCATATTCAAATAGCGGAGATTCACGAAGAAGTCTTGCGCTATTTACCTGTGAGTGGTATTATTGGACTGATCTTTTGGTGGGAAATCTTCTTCATTTTGGATAATGAAAGCATTCCATTACTACCAACCCAAAGAAATACGACCTCTCTTAGATATACGGTTTATGCCGGAAAGGTACGAAGTTGGACTAATTTGGAAACATTGGGCAATTTACTTTATACCTACTATTCCGTCTGGTTTTTGCTTTCTAGTCTGATTTTATTAGTAGCCATGATTGGGGCTATAGTACTGACTATGCATAGGACTACCCACGGAGCGGTGAAAAGACAGGATGTATTCCGACGAAATGCTCTAGATTTTAGGAGGACTATAATGAGGAGGACGACAGAACCACTCACGATCTACTAAAGGGCAAGTAGCTTGATTGGTTCGAATCCAAGTCGTGAGAGTGAGGGTGAGGAAAAGGCGTAGGTTGGCCTGGCTTTGGCTTGCTCTGGTCATTATGGCGATTGATGATCCCTGTGCAAAGAATAAGAGTCTCCGCGATCTCTCAACTCCTACGGAGCCTTGATTTATTAAGAAAGAGTCTTGTAGGTGGAGCTCCATAACGTTCTAGCCTCGAGCGTTCTCAGCGAGACAGAGTTGGGGACAGGGTAACCGACCCAGTTGGAGTGGGGGAGCATACCTGAAAGGGAATCTCACTTGAATCGGAAATAGGCAAAAGACAGAGTCCAGTAAGATCCCTGCCCATTTAGTTCTCTTTCCGTAACTCGACATCGCACCTAAAAGGCAGGAAGAGTTGATACGGCGCAGAAGAGGTGAGGTCTCAGAAGAGGCCGCTAAAGTCTCTCTTTCAAGGTCTTTCTTGAGTTCTTGAATCGAAGAAAGGATGAAGAGAATCAATGGGGGATGAGGAGAGACCAGGATCGCACGAGACCAACGACAACAATTGGAAGTGGCGCTCACAGCTAGGAAATCTGTCCCACTCCGCGGTAGGGCCGCTGGTATAGGCATGAGAAGTAGTTCAAGTTTCTCGCTCTTTCAGTGGCTGCTGAGTCAGAGTACGAGGGCTAGGCCCAGCCCTTGTTCATTGAGGCGGTCAAAAGTAGAAAAGATATTTCACGAAAAAAAGATAGCAAAAGCTACCTAGGCTTTCTTCTTCCATGAACTTGATTCCGCCTTACGTCAGCATTCAAACTCTATTTATTTCTTAGTAGGGTCCAGGGGACCAGGGAAGAAGTACGCAAAGAAGAAGAGGGCTGGGTAGAAATCAATGGTCGTCTTCTCGACCAAGAGGAAAACCCCCTAAAATCAAGGCGGACTGATTTATGGTAGGCTTTCCTCTGACTAGTAATCCTTCCCTTTCTTTTCTCTCCAACTTTCTCTCTTATGTTTTGTTTATGGGGCATATATTTTGGACCGCTCCGTAGGAGGCTCAAAGCAAAAACAAAGGCGCAAAGAATTTGCGTAGAAGGAGTCAGAAATCCATATTCACCTTCAAGGTGCGAAGCAGAATAAAGCTACGAAGGACAGGCTCGACTGAAAGGCGAGGAGCGAAGGTACTCGACTGAGGTTAGGAAGGTTCAGAGCGAAGGTACTCGTAGAAAAAAATATAGGAGAGGAGCGAAGGTACTCGACTGAGGTTAGGAAGGAGAGGAGCGAAGGTACTCGTAGTTTGAAATATAGGAGAGGAGTTGAGAAGATTAGATTTTGAAAGGCGAAGACTGATTGATGACGACCCTAACCTCTTCTTTATGTGTCCTTAGATTCAGCTTGAGATAGCTTCTTCCCTTGACCCGAGTCGAGCGCCTCGTCCGGTCTGAATTAGCGAATCGTATCACGTCCTCTGAAAATGAAAAAGATCAAGCCCTTGTTCATTGAGTTGACGAAGCGCTGGGTTTGAATCCGTAGGTCATCAGAGTTCTTGTCCACGTTGGGAGTCAATAAATAAAGAGAAAGAAGGCATTAGGCCAGTCATGAGGCAAGAGATGAGGCTGCAAAAAAAAGCAGGAGCTTTGCAACGGTCTTCAACAACGTCCACTTAAAAGAACTTCTGAAACGGAAATTCTCTCATACTCAATTCCACGAGGCGATGAATGAACTACGTTATTGAATTCTGCTTCATTTCCTTGATGTCTGAAAGTGTGCGTCTTTGACTGAGAATGAACCCAAACCGCCTCCTCAATGAACAAAGGGACCCCCCCACTTCAAGGTCGGTGCGCTTAGACCTCGTGCCTGAAGGTCTTCTTGGTACGGATTGCTTGATTCCTTCTTTGACTAAAGAATCTTGTCTGGCTACCACCTACTGGGTGCATTCTCCCTTCCCTTCTTCCATCCAGCACTAGGCAAAGAGTGGAGAAAAGGGGCGAAGCCAAGCGACTTAAGAGGAGCGCACAGACTCCTATAACCTTCGTCTTTCATTCTTGAAAGTGCAGTTTCGCATGCATTGGGGGATTTGACCTCGACTAATTAAGCTACCACGGACCGGTTCCCACGTATTTATGGTTCATATTCCACTAGGGAAAGGTTAATAGCCAGGATGAGTTGACTCCGTCCTTATTGGGGGGAAAGGCTGCTTCATATCCTCGTTCGATCTGCAGCAAGAACTATCCATAAATCAAGAAGAAGAGGCTGAAAGAAAAGCAAGAAGGCCTACTAAATCATTGATTTCTATCTCGTTCTACTTGCACTCCTTTCCTCTACTTCGACCTCAGATTTGGTTAAGGACCAATGGACTCTTCACCCAGGGTTTCAATCTCATGCATACACTTGATTTGCACTCTTCAGTTCCACTTTCTTTACTTGATTGAATGGAAGGAAAGCGTGGACTCACTCACAAGACCTATTCCACTGTGTGGACCATCTTATACTCAAGGATGCTTTGAGTACTTATTTATTCGTCTGGTTAGCATATTGTGTCGAGACTCAAAACCTATTCAAACCTCTCCTTCCTATCTTCGTAGTTCGGTCTTCCATCTCTCGCTTTAGTAGCTAAAGCAGCTTGAGCAACCTATCATCCTGGGACGGAAGGATTTGAACCTCTCCATTGGCCTGACCATGTCCCCTCGGTTAAGATGTTCAAGACTGAAGTGGGTTTTCGCTTTCTTTTCTCATGCCATTTCTCATTCTTTTCTTCTTTCAATTAGAACTGCAAAAATTCTATCCGTCTTATCTGTCTCGCCCTTAGCTATGACTAACCCTTGGTATTCTGCGGATAGGACAGCGGCTCTTTTGAAGAAATAATGTAATCTGACCACTGACTTCTTTGTGTCTGGCGGGGCTGGAATGCTTTTTTCACAAGGTCGGATCCTTGTGCCAGAGAAGACAGAAGTGCTTGAATCCAATTCTGCCTCCGCTGCAAAATGTGGAAGAGGTCAAGATCTCCACCAAAAAAGGTCACTGAATGTATGCGCTTGCCCGAGAACCTGCTGGCTTGACTTGGGAGTGAGAATATCTTTACATGGCATTATGAACTACTGCTATTCAGATTGCTACCTACAAGGGCTGAAGGATGATAGTTGAAGGACTGGGAGAGGTTATGCAATAGACCGAGTTTACCGAGGGAGAGGACTACTGAGACGAAAAAAGCGAAGGCAAATCCTCGACGACTAGAAAGAGAGAAATTCCTAGGAAAAAGAGAAATACCCGCTATCAATCACCTTAGGCTAAGCCTTTCTCTCCCGCTCCGTGGGGTCTTTCATGCCCCTATCAGATACTCCTACACTGTCAATAGTTTGATTTCTCTCCATCTTCATCTCCATATAGTGAAGAAGCTTACAGGGAACTCCCCCTGGATTAAGGAAAGTCCTTATCCCTATTAAACTGAATGAAAAAAAAGATGAGAGTGTGAGCAAGCAGATGGAATTGGACCAGAAGAAGAATGGAATCCGCCCCCTCCCAACCAATATCTTTCCTTCCCAATGGTCTCCGGCCTAGGCCAAAGGTATCTGAAAGGGATACTTTGAAAAGGCAGCTAAGAGGCTGGGTAAGATAAATGGAACTCTTATAGACTATGCAACCTACCTATCTATTGGCTCGCCTTATATCGAATGGAATTCTCACTTCAGACTGAAGAAGAGAAAATGCAGAATGAAATAGATAGCCTTTCTTCTGGAGGATGTCAAAAAAGGAGATGGAGCTTGACTTTACTAAGCATCAATAAGAAGGAATAGCAGGTGAACGGTAAAGAACTCTCCTCGGCTGAGAGAATGAACTAGCAATTCCATTTGATGAAAGATCTATTGCAGAACAAGAACAATAAGTCAAGTTCGCGAAAGCAAAGACAGCGAAGCTTCCTTGAAGCCCGACTCGACAGTGGTGAGAGAGAGCAAGCTACTTTATGGGAGTCAGTGGGAGAGGGTAGTTGGCAATGGATTGAACCCCTCAGTAGGAAGAGGTTGAGGAGGATAGAATAGGCTGTGATGCCAGAAGAAGGTCTTGAGAGATCCTTTGAATACGACCAGGGGGATAGAAGCCCATAGAAGCCCTTGTTCATTGAGGCGGTAGGCTAAGCCGGAAAGAGAGAGAGCAGTTTTTCCACTTTCGAAATAATGGAAATGCTCTGTCGTAGAGCTTCGCTAGCAGTGTCGAGCAAAGCTCGTGATTCGACTGGAACTAAAGACCTGAATGAAAGTGAAGAGCTCTCGTGCTGCTTGCTATCTAAAGAAGAAAGCGCTACTGAACAAGAGCGAGTGAAGTGAGTAAGCCCCTGACGAGATAGGGGCGAGCCAAAGATCAGTTCTAGCAACGAGCTACTAATACTAAGGACTGTGTTGAAGCTTCAAAGGTAGGGCTCGCGACGACTGATTTCTTTTTCTTTATGCTCTTCCGTTTGGAAAGACCAGTCAGTGCTTTTGTGGCATATCTTATGCAATCGATTGATTCTATCAGGTCTATTCTTCGGTAGTGCATAGGCGTAGGCTTCTTCCTCTAGCCGAGCCACTACTCCGAAGTTGATGATTCCGCTTCCTTACTTACTTGATTAGAAAACCGTCTACTGTAGATAAAAGAATGCATGTTCACCCCCGTAGAATTATAAGAGGTCTAGATGCGAAGGACTGATTTCTCCTAGTTTCATGATTCCTTTTTGCACTCCTCTCCTTCGCAAATTCTTTGCCCCTACTCTCATATTACATTGATCCTCTCCTATATCTGAAACTACGAGTACCTTCGCACCTTGAAGATTTGATATGGATTTCTGACTCGTCCTACGTAGCTTAATTAGGCCTGATAAAAGGCGAACTTTCAGTCGCTTCTCTCCTTTCAGTCGAGCCCTCATCTGGACCTTTGTTTTTCCACTCAAAGATGGAACTCAAAGGCCTTCGGACGAGTCAAATCTCTGTATTTGATTGCCTACGGATAGGAAAGAGAGTTTGAAAGGCCGACGGCCACTTACCGTTTTTGAAGCTCCGCATAAGGTCTTTTGTCAAGTATTCGAATTGGGGAATTCTCTCATAGAGTGAGGATATTCAGAATCTACGCTTTGCAAGACCTGCGAGAGAAAGAAGCTGCGACTGCTGGGACAAGAAAGGCTACTTAACATAATGGTACTTCTCCGTCCGGTCGAGTGTCTGCCGAAAGACAGGTCCTGGAAACTCATACAGGTTTTTCCGATCCGCTATCATGAATTTGACCTCTAGGCTTGATCTTTCTTCCTTTCAATTTGTTAATACGGGGGTTTGACTGAATGCCTTTTTCCCTGGATGCCGGTTTTGCAGCAGATGGGGGGCCTTATCCTCGCTTCGGTAAGAGATCATACTTCTCTTTATCTATAATTCAAAGATAGGATATTCAGTGAGATTCGGGGCGTCCAAGTCAATCTTTGAGTTACTCATGATGATACGGCTTCCTCTCTTGATGTGCCCGATTAAGAGTTCGCGCAAACTAATAGTCTCCCTCTTGAGTCTTTTAGTGGAATAAGACTCCTCCTCCGCGGTCTCATTCCTCAAATAAAGAAAGCACTACGCGGTATCGCTGACTCAGCAGTCTCTTACCACCGGTCCGTGGTAGTTTAATTGCAAAAGCTGCTACTTATCCAACGGAAACTGCTTAAAGAACCGCCTCAATGAACAAGGAAAAAAGAAGATTGAATCGCTCAATTACGACCTTCTTCATTTCTTTCTCAGGAGCGGAAGCCTAGCGGAGCGTAGCGGACAGCCTGAAACCTTTGTTCATTGATTCTTTAGAAGGAGCGGAAGCGGCTCGACTGTCAGGAGAGGCTGAATGCAATATGAGTTAGGACCAAAGAATTTGCGAAGGACTTGTTCATTCTACCATATTCATCTCTTGTTGCGGGACTTGTGAATGGAACTGATTTGATCCACAGGTTCATATTCCATTTCATGAGTCCTAACCTTTGTTCATTGGTCTTGACCCGTCCTCTTGACTGATTTATATCCATATTCATCTCTTTCCCCTCGATCATTCTTTGCGCCTTTGTTTTTCCACTCATAATTAAACTACTTCTACCTCCTCCGCTCCGCTTCTTTGCTTCGGAGCCTTCTAACTTCTTCGAAAAGCTACTTTAGCCTTCAGACTCTTCCCTGACGGATGACTCTGCCCCTATCGAGACCTCTTCCCCGTAATAAGGGGGATAGATATTCAGACCGAAGATAGGACTTCCCCAACTACTTCGTTCCCAAGCTTCTTCTTTTTGTACGGATGAAAGAGAAAGGGATGCCTCTGAATCTCCATTCTTCCTCTGTCTCTGACCTTTCTTCCTTAAGAGTTGATTGAGTAATTCAAAAGCGTGGGGGTCTCAACGGAGTTCAAACCCACTATTTAGAAGAAAGCCTATCTTTAGATATTATGTGGTCGAGCAGCAACTATCTAATACGAGATGAAAAGAGAGATACGAGAAATTCATAGATGAGAAAATAGGGATGATATCCTTTGCATCTTCTTATATCGTTAAGATCCATCTTCTTATATCCTGAAATGGGATTCAGGGAAGAGAAGAAGAAGTTTCAGTGGAATGAATGCGTCCTCCGGTCTTAATACTCCTAACTACGGGGTTAGTGGAATTCTCAAATTCTTTGAGCCTCTCCTTCTTAGTCGAGCTGCTTCGCACCTTCCAGTCGCTTCTCTTTATTCGCAAATTCTTTGCGCCTTGTTCATTGACTGATTTTTTAGCCGAAGGAGTCCGAAGGACTATCCATATTCACCTGTGGTCTCATTGATAAGGACATATTCATATTCCACTTCGGACCTGTCCGGATGAAAGTGGGAAGATCCTTACGCGGGGTTCGAGCTAAACTCAGAGAGGTTCCTTCGATTCGATCTGCTGCCGTTGAAGTTGCCTCATCTCTTTATAGAGTTTCGGCTCTTGTGTCCGCTCTTGAATGAGAAAATGGTATCCCTTATCGCGACCCGTAAGTAGCTCATGAACGAGGTTCTTTGTATTCAACCATTGTCTTAAGCATATGAAAACCGATCCTTATCCACCATGAATGAATCACCGAAAGCCTTTAGTAGGCTGATTATTGCGGACTCCAGAGCATTCCTCTCCGGCTTCCTCCTATTTGAACTTTGAATTCAGTCCTCATCCATTCACGAGATTTCAGCTTTCTTAGATAAAGAGAATCAAAGGATAAAGGCGGAGTAGGAGTTGAGAAGAATTTGAGAAGCGCATTTATCTAAGAAGAGAAAAGGAGTCCTTCGCAAATTCTTTGCGCCTAACGGAGGGAGTGCAAAAAAGAAAGATTCGATTTTTTGAACTTCTTTCATGAGAATCAGAATAGAATGAGAGAGAGGATTGGGACCGAAGGACAGCCGTACCCACCTACCCCGAACCCTGTAACCACAGCTATGCCTAACCACTAGGCCTAACCAAAACCTTGTTCCCTGTGCACTAAAGAACCCAAGAACTCTAGTTCAATCTCATTCTCTCCTAACCCAGTACCCGTTCCACGCTATAAGCGCCTTGGCGTGAGACGAGATGACGATCTTTCTGACCTATTGATCTACTAAGACAATTCTACAGCTGAAAGAAGAGAAAAGCCAATCCCCTAATTTCAGGGCCCTTGAAGCCGAAAGAAGACCTTCCGCTTCGGACCAATTCTTGATTCTCGTACTTCTGAAAGCGATCTAGCGGACTATGCGGGGACTCAAGCTATGGGAAATGCCCAACTATTTACGTAAATCAATGAAGAACCACGCAATAGGCCTTACCAGAGAGAGATCTAGATCTGATCCTGCTGACTCCTAAGTGGATAGTCGGACTCTGAAATCCATATGAACTCCGCCATCAAAGATAGGGGGGATGAATGAGTGCCAGGATCTTGTGAGGCTTCGGAGAGAATACGTCTTTCTATGATTCCTCTTCTTTCTGCCCTATGAAGACCGAAACGAATAATCAAAAAAAGAAGCTCGTAGGGATAGGGGAATCCAATGAAATACCGTCCATCCTGACTAAGGATGCGCTTTCTTCGGCTGCTTCAGTGAATGCACCAACCCCCCCCGATTGATTCTGTCTTTTCCCTTGCCCCGAACTGGTCTCGATCGATCCCGATAGCCTGTCAGTAAATAAATAGAGAAAGAAGAAAGGAATTCAGTCTGATCCCTTTTTATGATTCCCGATCTGAAACAAAGACGAATGAGAACAGTCAATTCACTCAAAGAAATCCCCATGTTCTGAACACCGATGTGTACTTTAGGTGCAGATCTCGCCCTAGGCTCACTGGTACGAGAGAAAATGCTTTAGGAAGGGGGCCCCCATAAATAAGGTGGAACTCCGGCCGGCGCACCCAGCTTCTGAATTCCTTCCCGTCCCATAAGAAGATTGAGTTCCACAGGTCCGGAGGTTATGAAATAACTCGAGTAATATGGAGGACCGTCGGAGGATCGGTTCCTACGGTTCCTTTTTGAGAGATTTCACTCTATCAAAGTTTGTGAAACCTATCAAATTAGGTACCTATGTTGCGAAAACCAAGGTCGGAAGATCGGTACCAAGGTCGGAGGATCGGTACCAAGGGCTATCAAAAAAAATCTCTTTCTCATTCCTCTATTCAATCTCTTTCTCATTCCTCTTTAGGGTCATGTTCCTGCGGTAATCCCATAAAAAGCTCTCCCAATATCTCTTTATTTGAGGCTTCTGCCTGCTTTACTAGCTCTGGAAATGAATAAAAGGCGGGTTGGCGGCGTGAAAAAACTTTTCCGTGTGTAGATCGAGAATTAAAGAGAGGTCTTCTCCTTTGCCTTGCTGCCTTCGTAATACTATGGGCCAAATAGCATATTCTGGTTCGCCTTCGAAGAAGGTTCTGAAGACCCCAGGTGCGTCAGGTTCGTCTTGTATCTTTTTTCCCATATATTTAGAAATCGGAATTATAGCGAACTTAAGTAAATTCATTTTTCTTCCTTTTAAGGCAGTAATAGGCACTATTACTACTTGGATCGGCCATTGACTTTTATCCTTGTTTTTGCTCTTTATGTTTTTTCTCTTCTTTACGAGTATCAGTGCTTTGTCTTCAAGTCCTTCAAGAAAGAGTCAGGATTCTACTTGCTTGGAAGTCACCGCTTTCTCGACAACTTTGAGGGAGTTCTATCTCAGTATTGGATCCGGTTTCCCTACTTCAGCATAGTGGGCGGCCCGCAAGCACATAGCTGCATATAAGGTAGCGGCAATTCTTCCTTCATCGAGGTCTTCAATGTATGTTTTAAAGTGGAGTGGAATTACTCTATTGGCGAGAGGGCTTCCCGACTTTCGGATTTCCTGGGGTAGTTTGTTTCCCATTAATACTATAGGGGACATTTTCTTTCTTAATTAGTGTCTTCTCATATTTGGCATCAAGTCTGCTTTCTTGTCCGTCGAGCAGGGTTAGGACGGTCTTTGGGTTTATTCCTTGCTCACTTTCGTATTTATTGGATTCATCCATTCATTCATCGAAAACCCATAAATCAAAGAAGTCATTCGCGCCGGAGAAAGAGTTTTTTCTGTGTCCGACGGAATATACTCTGAGTCCTATTCTTTTGAGTAAGCTAATAAAGAGGCTCTTTTGCGAATTTGGTTTTCCATAAAGAAAAAGTTGTCTTGTTTTCAGGCGCCTTTCGAAGAGTAGGTTGACGGCGACCCAGTCGAGGAAGAAAGACTTTTCCCGTAGTTCCTCCGGCAGATATTCCTTGGGCCACCCTTTTTTGTCTAAAAAATTCATAAGGATTTCCATGGGGGATATTTTTCTTCTTTTTTTCACGCTCTTCGTCTTCCCAAAGGCTTTTAATAGAGTTATATTTATTAAGTAGTTGGCTCGCCATTTCAGGGTCCTGTCTGAATTTAAAGAATTCTTCACATTCGCCCAATTTTTCTAAAATTCTTTTCGTCTTTTCCTCCTTTTCGGCCGGGATTCCTTTGTGGTTTTGCCGGGCTCTTGCTTGCTGGAGAATTTGACTTCTAGAAAAGCTTCCCCAGACAAAGGGTTCCTTGTCTTCTTTTGTGATATATGTACAAATGGTATTCCATGCCTTGTGAAAGGAGACCTTGCATTGTCTCCCTTGCCATTCTGGAAAGATTTCCCTTATCTTTTTTCTTGCGCTTTTTCTATGAGCATTTTTCGTTCAAAACAGCTATGTCTTGGTGTCTTTCCCCCATCTTGGTCCTTCTCTTGTAGCGATTACTATAGCCGTACACCGAAAGAGTCCTTGTATTCGAGAACTTATCTCTTCGGGCTCTATGTTATTTTCTTTCTCCTGTCTCGCTTTTGGAGAGGGTAATAAGGATATATCTTCTTATCTTCATCACCTTGGTTCTTTTCCTCCTGAACTCCTGAGCAACAGCTTCTTTTCTTGCTTGCCCTTTTGGATTTCTCCTAGTTTCTCAAAACATCTTCTAGAGTTTTTTCTCTAGCAAGTCAAGGAATCTTTCAAGTCAAGGAATGCTGAAATTAGAAATTCCAATAAATGGAATCTTTCCCTTTTTGGCCGGCGGTAGCGTCGAAGAGATCTCTCTTCTCCTTTTTCCTATCTATCTATCTATTTTCCGAAACAAGACGCTTACGAAAATCTTGAAAAATGCTTCAAAATTCAAAGCTTAGGAGTGCAACGAAAGAAATCCATATTAATTAATTAAAGAGAAGAAAAAAGAAGAAAAGAATGAGAGAGAATCAAGGTCAGACGAGAGGGAGCCTACTGAAGAAAAGAGAAAAGGAATCAGACGAGAGGACTCTTATCTTATTATATCTTTGCCTTCGCCCGATATTCTTCCTTATATCTTATCTGAACCTACAAAGCCTAAAAAGGTAAGATAAAGATACTCCACAGAACCTACCGCCCCGTGGCCGCTCCGTGGGGAACCTATCCTCCTATCCTTCTACGTCCTGAGGACGAGCCGGCTGTCTTATCTTCACGTGCAAACTCAACTCCACGACAAGAGGATCGACCCAAGCCATCGCAGAAGCCCATAAAGAGGCCGTCCCCCACGCATGCATCGGCGCCCACGTAGCGGTAAAGGCTGAAAAAAAGAAGGAAGAAGAACCCTTGGTGGAGGGAAGGAAGCCCCCCCCCACTTAGGCTGAAGGAATGCTCTATGGAAGTAGGACCATCCGCCATCTGGTGTAGAAGCTGAGGAGGAAGGCAAGGATAGGGAGTCTTCTCCCACTCCTTTTTAGTTCGGATCCATATGAGTGATAGCGACCATAGGACCTGGAATTCCTTTCTCCTAGAGCTACTTCTCTATTCTGAGTCCTCAACTTCTCATGAGTCCGCTAATGAGGCAGGCGTCCCCTCTAAGTTCGGGATCCGTAGTTGGGAAGTAATCAATCCAGTTTTCAGCCTTGATATTTGACTTGGGAATGGTCAATAGCTGCTGAGGCAGCAACCACTTCAACGACATAAAGAACTTATTCATCAACGGATGCAAGAATCCTAGATCGAGCCTGAACTGCCTCTGAGGAAAGGGGAAAGAAAGATCTGCGTGCGTGCGTGGATCAGTCACAATGCCCCGTCAGTCAATCCGGTGGGTCGTCTAGCCTAAACCCCCTTAGCTATGGGGTGTGACCTTTCAGACGTCAGTCAGATTCCTTGTGGATCTTTTCCCTGTCCTAATGGAGGATGTAAGGGGTTTGCATCCACCCCCATCGGTTGAGTTTTGCACGTCAATAGTCTTTTGTTCTCACAGTTGGGAGTCAAAGACAATGAAGAAGAAAGAGGCCTTGAATGAGAGGCGCTCATCGATCCAATCGAAGAAGACAGCACCGCGCAGTGGGGCGTCTTCTTCTCCAACAAAGGCAGAGTGCTCACTAAACTAGGTCTCGAGTCCCTCTTTCTTCAAGTTCGGGATCTCCTCTTTTAGCCCGATCTTGGGAGCCATATAAAAATAATTATTTTGGAGAAAGTCAAAAGCAAGCTTCTATTTTGATGCGTTCGTAAACCTCAAAGCCTTCCTAACTAATAAGAGGATATGAACGATCAATGAACAAGGGAAGAAGAGCTGCTAAGAAGAGAGATCAAGAGAGAATGAAGAGAGATCTGAACTTATGACTACTTTCTCTTCTTTCATGCTTTTTGATAGGCTTGATCTTGATTTCTTTCTAGTTGTTTTGAATTGAGAATGAAACTCTCAGTCTGATT
>NW_026124386.1:5000-7500 GCF_025177605.1 Cucumis melo
GCATAATATCATGGCGAATTCTTCAGAGAAAATTGTGTCTTCTACAATGGAATCTGATAAGTGAGATTTCGAGTAAGTGTTTACCTAATCTTCTTCTGTCCGAAGAAATGATTCATCGAAATAATGAGTCACCATCGATATCGACACATCTGAGATGGCCAAATGTTCGGGAGTTCCTCTATTCAATCCTTTTCCTTCTTCTTATTGCTGTATATCTCGTTCGTACACATCTTCTCTTTGTTTCTCGAGCCTATAGTGAGTTACAGACAGAGTTCGAAAAGGTCAAATCTTTGATGATTCCATCATACATGATTGAGTTGCGAAAACTTCTGGATAGGTATCCCAGGAATTCTTTCTGGTTAAAGAATCTCTTTCTAGTTGCTCTGGAACAATTAGGAGATTCTCTAGAAGAAATATGGGGTTCTGCTTCTGGTGGCAACATGCTATGGGGTGGCGGTCCCGCTTATGGGGTCAAATCAATACGTTCGAAGAAGAAAGATTGGAATATCAATCTCATCGATCTCATAAGTATCATACCAAATCCCATCAATCGAATCGCTTTTTCGAGAAATACGAGACATCTAAGTCATACAAGTAAAGAGATATATTCATTGATAAGAAAAAATGTGAACGGTGATTGGATTGATGAGAAAATCCAATCCTGGGTCTCGAACAGTGATTCGATTGATGATAAAGAAAGAGAATTCTTGATTCAGTTCTCCACCTTAACGACAGAAAAAAGGATTGATCAAATTCTATTGAGTCTGACTCATAGTGATCATTTATCAAAGAATGACTCTGGTTATCAAATGATTGAACAACCGGGAGTAATTTACTTACGATACTTAGTTGACATTCATAAAAAGTATCTAATGAATTATGAGTTCAATACATCCTGTTTAGCAGAAAGACGGACATTCCTTGCTCATTATCAGACAATCACTTATTCACAAACCTCGTGTGGGGCTAATAGTTTTCATTTCCCATCTCATGGAAAACCCTTTTCGCTCCGCTTATTAGCCCTCCCCCCCTCTAGGGGTATTTTAGTGATAGGTTCTATAGGAACTGGACGATCCTATTTGGTCAAATACCTAGCGACAAACTCCTATCTTCCTTTCGTTACAGTATTTCTGAACAAGTTGCTGGATAAGAAGCCTAAGGGTTTTCTTATTGATGATAGTGACGATATTGATGATAGTGACGATATTGATGATAGTGGCGATATTGATGATAGTGACGATATCGACCGTGACCTTGATACGGAGCTGGAGCTTCTAACTATGATGAATGCGCTAACTAAGGATATGATGCTGGAAATAGACCGATTTTATATCACCCTTCAATTCGAATTAGCAAAAGCAATGTCTCCTTGCATAATATGGATTCCAAACATTCATAATCTGTATGTGACTGAGTCGAATTACTTATCCCTTGGTCTATTAGTGAACTATCTCTCCAGGGATTTTGAAAGATGTTCCACTACAAATATTCTTGTTATTGCTTCGACCCATATTCCCCAAAAAGTGGATCCCGCTCTAATAGCTCCGAATAAATTGAATACATGCATTAAAATACGAAGGCTTCTTATTCCACAACAACGAAAGCACTTTTTCACTCTTTCATATACTAGGGGATTTCGCTTGGAAAAGAAAATGTTCCATACTAATGGATTCGGTTCCATAACCATGGGTTCCAATGTACGAGATCTTGTAGCACTTACCAATGAGGCCCTATCGATTAGTATTACGCAGAAGAAATCAATTATAGACACTAATATAATTCAATCTGCTCTTCATAGACAAACTTGGGATTTGCTATCCCAGGTAAGATCGTTTCAGGATCATGCGATCCTTTTCTATCAGATAGGAAGGGCTGTTGCACAAAATGTACTTCTAAGTAATTGCTCCATAGATCCTATATCTATCTATATGAAGAAGAAATCATGTAACGAAGGGGGTTCTTATTTGTACAACTGGTACTTCGAACTTCAAACGAGCATGAAGAAATTAATGATACTTCTTTATGTTTTGATTTGTTCTGCCGGATTGGTCGTTCAAGACCTTTGGTCTCTACCCGGACCCGATGAAAAAAATGGGATCTATGGACTCGTTGAGAATGATTCTGATCTAGTTCATGGCCTATTAGAAGTAGAAGGCGCTCTGTTGGGATCCTCACGGACAGAAAAAGATTGCAGTCGATTTGATAATGATCGAGTGACATTGCTTCTTCGGCCCGAACCCAGGAATCCCTTAGATATGATACAAAATGGATCTTGTTCTATCGTTGATCAGAGATTTCTCTATCAACAATACGAATCGGAGTTTGAAGAAGGGGAAGGAGTCCTCGACCCGCAACAGATAGAGATAGAGGAGGATTTCTTCAATTACATAGTTTGGGCTCCTAGAATATGGCGCCCTTGGGGCTTTCTATTTGATTGTATCAAAAGGCTCAATGAATTGGGATTTCCCTATTGGGCTAGGTCATTTCGGGGCAAGCGGAT
>NW_026124386.1:25000-26769 GCF_025177605.1 Cucumis melo
TCAAATTTTGTAAAGATGAATAAGTGGGCTTATAGAAGAAAGACGCTATAAATATTCCGAAATAAGCTATAGTCACAGAAAAAGTTGCATTTTTAACAAATTCATACCAATTTTCAGAATCTTTTGAACTTTCATGTAACAAGTTTATAGACGGAGTTAACCATTTGTCTAATATATTCAAATCAATTGCTTCTTGATTGAATTGAGTGAACGGGCTTCCTATGATTCCAACAAACAAAGTAAATAGGGATAACACAAACATCGGAAATAGCATAGTATTATCTGATTCATAGGGATAATAAAAAGTATTTTTAGTACTAAAATGGGGGACTACTAACAAACGGGCGCATAATTTTTGTTACATTACTATTAATTTGAGATGTTTTTTTTTTTATCCAAAAAGAAGACCTTTCATTATTATTCATTGTTAATAATGAGAAGAAAGGAAAGTTTTTTTTACTGATTTTTGATCCTTCTTTACCCCATAATGATATTGAATAAAGGGAGTTATTTGTTTTTTCCATTATAGTTTTTACAATAAAGGTTTAAATGTCCATCAAAAGTAAGTAAGTAGATGCGAAACATATAAAATGCTGTTAATCCTGCTGTGGAACAGGCGATTATTGCGAAAATCGGTGAATACAACCAACTATCATTAAGAATTTCATCTTTGGACCAAAAGCAGGCAAGGGGTGGGAATACCACAAAGAGAAAGGGTACCTAATAAAAAAGCATTTTTTGTAATTGGCACATGCTTTGTTAAACCACCCATAAGAACCATATTCTGACTTTTATCTGGAGAATATCCAACAACCGATTCCATTGAGTGAATAATGGACCCCGATCCTAAAAACAACAACGCTTTTGAATAAGCATGAGTAATCAAATGAAATAAAGCAGCCTGATAAGACCCCATACCCAAAGCTAACATCATATAGCCCAATTGAGACATTGTAGAATAGGCTAAACTTCTCTTAATATCTTTTTGAGCAAGAGCTAAAGTAGCTCCAAATAGTACTGTTATTATACCTATCAAAGCTATTAGATTCATGATGTAAGGTATTACTATAAAAAGCGGAAGAAGCCGAGCAACAAGAAAAATTCCCGCTGCTACCATGGTAGCAGCATGTATAAGAGCCGAAATGGGGGTAGGACCCTCCATAGCATCAGGTAACCATACATGAAGAGGAAATTGAGCAGATTTAGCAACTGCACCTGCAAATAATAGGACGGCGCACAAAGTAACAAATAATAAATTAACCTCATTATTATCAATCAAGTTATTGAATATTTTAAATAAATCCCGAAATTCAAAACTCCCCGTTGTCCAATAAAGACCTAAAATTCCTAATAATAAACCAAAATCCCCTACGCGATTAGTTACAAATGCCTTTTGACAAGCATTCGCCGCAGTAGGTCGAGTGAACCAAAAACCTATTAATAGATAAGAACACATTCCAACCAATTCCCAAAAAATATAAATTTGGATCAAATTCGAACTAGTAACTAATCCCAACATTGACGTATTGAACAAACTCATATACGCAAAAAATCTCAAATATCCTTGATCATGAGACATATAATTGTCACTATAAATAAGAACCATAATTCCAACAAGTCGTGATTAATATTGCCATAATACAAGTAAGTGGATCGATCAAGTAGCCCAACTCTAAAGAAAAATCATTATTGATAGTCCAAGACCATACATATTGATAGATATAACTAGTATTTATTTGATCAATAGACAGATAAACTGCAAAAATCAT
>NW_026124387.1:0-24621 GCF_025177605.1 Cucumis melo
CTTCATGTTCAAAAAAACAAGATTTTTTAAATATGCTGTCTATTTTTTTTTTTCAAAACTTAGACTTTGACGATAACACAGCTATCTATTTAGTAGACTAGAATCTAACATGTGGCTTACTCCAAACATAAGCGATTATACATACGTAAACATGATATCTGAGGAAATCAATTAGAAGTATTTCAAAATAGAAAATAGATAAGTTTCAAAATAGAAAATAGATAAGAGATCGGGCGACAAATGTTTGAGATATAAAATCAATATACCTATATGGATGTAGGTATCTATAGGGAATCATATAAAGGTGATGTTATTATTTTAGATCTAAGTAATTCGATGAATTACTTAGATCTAAAGTAAAGGTTCACATCAAAATAGTGCTAGTTGATTAGAGTTACTTCGGAAACAAAAAAAGTAAAATAGATTTTTTTTGATTCTCTTAATTCCAATAAAATGCAACGAGATCTAGTATGAATTGGCGATCAGAACGTATATGGATAGAATTTATAAGAGGATCTCGAAAAATCAGCAATTTCTGCTGGGCCTTTATCCTTTTTTTAGGTTCATTAGGGTTTTTATTGGTTGGAACTTCCAGTTATCTTGGTAGGGATTTGATAGCTTTATTTCCGTCTCAGCAAATAATTTTTTTTCCACAGGGGATCGTAATGTCTTTCTATGGGATTGCCGGTCTCTTTATTAGCTCCTATTTGTGGTGCACAATTTTGTGGAATGTAGGTAGCGGTTATGATCGATTCGATAGAAAAGAAGAAATAGTGTCTATTTTTCGTTGGGGGTTTCCTGGAAAAAATCGTCGAATCTTCCTACGATTCCTTATGAAAGACATTCAGTCCATCAGAATAGAAGTTAAAGAGGGTATTTATGCACGTCGTGTCCTTTATATGGAAATAAGAGGCCAAGGGGCCATTCCCTTGACGCGTACCGATCAGAATCTGACCCCACGAGAAATTGAGCAAAAGGCTGCCGAATTGGCCTATTTCTTGCGTGTACCAATTGAAGTTTTTTGAAAAATGAAGTTCAGAATGAATTTTGTTCGTAGCAAGAGGGATAAAACTGAAATGAAAGAATAGTCTTTTTTATAGACCATAGTAATAGTATAATAACTTAACTGGAATTTCTTCAGAATGCTCATTTGACCCAAAGCAGACGTATACGGAACAGCCAGAAAACTTTCTTTGTCCGAAATTTTGATCCGTATGTAAATCAACTGCACAGTAACAAAAAAAAGTGGATTCTTTGTTATTTTCTTTCTGTATTATTTCGAAATTCAAGGATTAACTAATAAATCACAAATCAAAAACTAAAAAACAGGGAATGGATTCATAATAGTATGCATATGACTTGTAATAGAACTTATGTTTGATATAAATATTAGTAGTGTAGAGAGTTAACGAATGAAGTGAGTTCATTAAAAAATAAAAGACGAAAAAATGGAAAAAAAGAAAGCATTCATTCCCCTTCTATATCTTGCATCTATAGTATTTTTGCCCTGGTGGATCTCTCTTTCATTTAATAAAAGCCTAGAATCTTGGGTTACTAATTGGTGGAATACTGGTCAATCCGAAATTTTTTTTGAATGATATTCAAGAAAAGAGTATTATAAAAAAAGTTCTAGAATTAGAGGAACTCTTTCTCTTGGACGAAATGCTAAAGGAATACCCAGAAACACATCTACAAAAGCTTCGTATCGGAATCTACAAAGAAACGATCCAATTGATCAAGATGCACAATGAGGATCGTATCCATATGATTTTGCACTTCTCGACAAATATAATCTGTTTCGTTATTCTAAGTGGTTATTCTATTCTTGGTAATGAAGAACTTGTTATTCTTAACTCTTGGGTTCAAGAGTTCCTATATAACTTAAGCGACACAATAAAAGCTTTTTCTATTCTTTTATTAACTGATTTATGTATAGGATTTCATTCACCCCATGGTTGGGAACTAATGATTGGTTCTGTCTACAAAGATTTTGGATTTTCTCATAACGATCAAATTATATCCGGTCTTGTTTCCACTTTTCCAGTCATTCTTGACACAATTTTAAAATATTGGATCTTCCGTTATTTAAATCGTGTATCTCCCTCACTTGTAGTGATTTATCATTCAATGAATGACTGAAAAATATAATGTTTGTTACTTTGTACATAAGTAAAACATTCAAAATTGTACTTATTCCTTCTACCCATCGCGAAGGATGCCTCCTATATTCGAGTAACTTTATTTCAGTAAATAGCAGAATCATGGATAGGGAACTATACTAGGGACCTACCTAATTTTATTGTAGAAATTTTTGGGCTCAATGATTGGACCATGCAAACTAGAAATACCTTTTCTTCGATAAAGGAAGAGATTACTCGATCTATTTCCGTATCACTCATGATATATATAATAACTTGGGCACCCGTTTCAAATGCATATCCCATTTTTGCACAACAGGGTTATGAAAATCCACGAGAAGCAACCGGCCGTATTGTCTGCGCCAACTGCCATTTAGCTAATAAGCCCGTGGATATCGAGGTTCCACAAGCGGTACTTCCTGATACTGTATTTGAAGCAGTTGTTCGAATTCCTTATGATATGCAACTGAAACAAGTTCTTGCGAATGGTAAAAAGGGTGGTTTGAATGTGGGGGCTGTTCTTATTTTACCCGAGGGGTTTGAATTAGCCCCCCCCGATCGTATTTCTCCCGAGATTAAAGAAAAGATGGGCAATCTTTCTTTTCAGAGCTATCGTCCCACTAAAAAAAATATTCTTGTGATAGGTCCTGTTCCTGGTCAGAAATATAGTGAAATCACCTTTCCTATTCTTTCCCCGGACCCTGCGACTAAGAAAGATGTTCACTTCTTAAAATATCCCATATACGTAGGCGGGAACAGGGGAAGGGGTCAGATTTATCCCGACGGGAGTAAGAGTAATAATAATGTTTATAATGCTACAGCAGCAGGGATAGTAAGCAAAATAATACGAAAAGAAAAAGGAGGATATGAAATAACCATAGTGGATGCAGCGAATGGGCGTCAAGTGGTTGATATTATCCCTCCAGGACCAGAACTTCTTGTTTCAGAGGGCGAATCCATCAAACTTGATCAACCATTAACGAGTAATCCTAATGTGGGAGGATTTGGTCAGGGAGATGCGGAAATCGTCCTTCAAGATCCATTACGTGTCCAAGGCCTTTTGTTCTTTTTTGCATCTGTTATTTTGGCACAAATCTTTTTAGTTCTTAAAAAGAAACAGTTTGAGAAGGTTCAATTGTCCGAAATGAATTTCTAAATCTGGGGATTTATCAAATAAAGTTCGTAAAAAAAACCAAATTCTTGTTGGCAATTCTATAATTTAATTATGTATGATCAAAAAATTATGAAAAACTTTTTCCCTTGTTTTTTTTTTTATTCTTTTTCGACCCTATTTCGGTAATTACTTGTACCGCATTACTAGTCATAGTATGGATATTATATTGTCAGGAAGACTATTTTACCTCTTCTTTATTTCTTTGTTTTTTACAATACAAATAGGAGCGGTATTATTATGATTATTATGTCACTGGTGCCAGATTGAAATGTCATTGAATGTGTCTATTTTTATTCTAATAGAATAAAAATAGAGTAGATATTAAAAATAAGATAAGTAAATGGAGAATAGAAAAAAAATGAAGGGAACAAAGGATTCTAGAAGGAATTATGCATCTTTCTAGTATTCGATACCAGAAAAATTCCTTTTCTTGTTCTGGTGTCGAAATAATAAACTAATGAATTATTCTTGATCCCGTTCGTCAAAGATCTCTATTCTTAGTTTCAATTTTTCCCGGTTTATCAGAACCTTTTTTTCGATTTATTACATAAGTAGTGAACAAATTCAATGAATTTTTCAATTCTATTTTATATTAAAATAACTATAGAAAATTCTATTAGTATATTTTAATCTATTTAAAGGGTTTGTGATATCTGATCGATAGAAATATAATATTGTTATATTGGGATTGTATCATCCAGAAAGAGGGAATCGAGTGATTCTCTCTTTCTTTTTTTCGCTTTGAAATGAAAGTATCGACCGATACGATCGCGAAAGAGATGGTCTGAATCAATTTTTTTTTTGAAGCAATTCAGAATCAGAAAGAAATGAAGTTTTTTGAAAAAATAGGAAAGATCCATTTTTTCATTTATATGAATAAATTAGTCTAATTCTAATTAGTAAGAGCTCAACGGGACCTACCCCCTCTTTTTTTCTGATTTGAGGGGGATCCTGTTGAGTTCTTACGCTTTCATGTCTCCAACTCAGTTCATCCGATTATTACAGAGATGAACCTAAGCCGGAATATGAACCATAAAAGACAACTAAACCGATCACAGGAATACCAGTTACAGTACCGATTATCCAAAGAGGAATCCTTCCAGTAGTCTCGGCCATTTGTCCCACTTCCCTCCCCATTTCATCAAGTGGTCGTGGCTAGAGACAGAAACAGTCATAGATAATTATGAGATGATATCCTTCCGAATGGGATAAGATAATTCGTACTATTATTTAGTATTTTCTTTTATTTAATTGAAGAAATAATTGGAAAATAAAACAGCAAGTACAAAAAATGAGTAATAACCCCCAGTAAAGACTGGTACGATTCAATTCAACATTTTGTTCGTTCGGATTTGATTGTGTCATAGCTCTATAATTCGGATTAGGTTTATCGTTGGATGAATTGCATTGCTGATATTGACCCTAAAAAAGAAACGGTAGGTACAGCTAGTCCGTGAACAGTTAACCATCGCACTGTAAAAATAGGATAAGTTTTATCGATAGTCATTTGGTCCTCCTAAAAAGATCTACTAAATTCATCGAGTTGTTCCAAAGAATCAAAACGGCCAGTTATTAATGGAATTCCTTGTCGGCTCTCTGTAAAATACTCATTTGGACGAGGGCTTCCAAAAACATCGTAAGCTAAACCCGTGCTGACGAATAACCAACCTGCAATGAATAGAGAAGGTATAGTAATGCTATGAATGACCCAGTATCGAATACTGGTGATAATATCAGCAAAAGAACGTTCTCCTGTGCTTCCAGACATGCCGAGCTCCACATATTCTTGTACAGTCAAAAGGGGGATCGATTCCGTAAAAGATGAGATCAGTAAATGGAAATTAACTGAAATTTTATCTTTGTAAGATCGTCAATATTGTACCGAGGGTGTTTTTAGAGTATACCGAATCAGTATAGCTATCCTTCTTCTGACGCAGCAACGCAATTTCACAATAAGTATCAAAATGAAGCACTAAAACTAAATAATATAATTTGTTTCTTCTTTTCTTGCTGCTTGTCGATGTAGAATCATATACCATTCATTCAATAGAAAATTCTGAAAATGCCTGTCTGTAGTATTAAGGATTCTATCGGTTATTGGCTTCGGGCTAGAAAGCGAAGATTGGGTAAAATGTGAATCCGACTGGTTGGTTTATAATAATTTAGGAAGCAGATTCTAATAGTCCCAAAATTCAATGAAATTAGACGTGAAATCTCGAAATATTTCTTTTGTGTTTGTAGTTATATTTTTGTTTGAATCTTTTTTTATTTTAAGGAATTGGTTAGTCGTCCAGTAACAAGTAACAGTAGTACATAGGATTCGATGAACGAAACAGAACAACGAATAGAAGAATAATAAATATTCGTAATGCACGCATTATTGTTTTATATTAGACTCAAACGATCGTTCTTCAACTAATTAGAAGAATGTTTTTAATATGGAAAGAATAAGAATAAATGGAGAACCTAGTTTCGAGTGATCTGATCGTGCGATACTTTTTTTCTTTTTAAAAAAGATTTTATGGAAATGAACCCACTACATAAAATCTAATTAGTGGGAATACAATTTCATAAATAAAGGGCATTATAAGGTCATTCATTCTTCAGCGATTCAAAGAGCATTTCATTTTTGGAATCAAGTTACACAACATAGTTTATTTATTATTTTTCTTTTTTTTTTTTTTTTTTCTTTCTAATTATTTAGAATCCATTTAATAGATTTATATATTTACTAGATTTATATATTAAATTATTGTTTATAAATTCTTTATAATAAGAATATTTGTTTTGAAAACTCAAGAGTTGTTCAATGAATCCCTTGATTCCGAATTGCGGGATAGAGAGACAGATGATGAATTGATTTCTTACCTATGTCACAAGATTTTTGTTAGTATCATCTATAATCATAATAATAGATGAATCAAAAACTTTCAATTGAATATATTTTTTCAATTAGTATTTTTACTTATCCATCCGCGTATCTTTCAAAAATAGAAACTTAGGGAAGTGCTTTATAAACATATGGATAAAAATAACGTATTTCATTTAGCCTCGTCATGCCTACTATCACTAGTTATTTCGGTTTTCTACTAGCAGTTTTAACTATAACCTCAGCTCTATTTATCGGTCTGAACAAGATACGACTTATTTGATTAAAATTCATTGAATGCACAATTCAAAAAAAAGAAAGATTTCGGTGTTATTCAATATATTCTATATATTGTAGAGTTCTTTACCTTGTCAATTCAATTTCGAATTCTTGGTCATTGAGATTCATGGGCAATACCGATTAATATTTTAAGGATAGATATTACCTCTCCTTTTCCTCGTTCAACTAAATTGAAATGATTGAAGTTTTTCTATTTGGAATCGTATTAGGTCTAATTCCTATTACTTTGGCTGGATTATTTGTGACCGCATATTTACAATACAGACGGGGGGATCAGTTGGACCTTTGATTAATTAACAGTTCTTTTTTTTGATTGACCCCCCTACTTGCTTTATAGGAGGTAAAATTTTGATTTCTGTTGAATTATTTCAGTATCATTTTGATTTAACAACAACAAGAATCGAATCACGCTCTATAGGATTTGAACCTACGACATCGGGTTTTGGAGACCCCGCGTTCTACCGAACTGAACTAAGAGCGTTTTATTATCAAACTAAAAGCAACCCGAATATATCTTCGATACATATATTATCATAGAGAATATCATAAAATTAAATAAAAAAAGATTGATTCGATATATGTATGTTCAATTTTTATGGATCTCAATTGATTCCTCGTTACTGTTCAGAAGATAAGTAATAGGTAGGGATGACAGGATTTGAACCCGTGACATTTTGTACCCAAAACAAACGCGCTACCAAGCTGCGCTACATCCCTTTCAATTGGTCTACAGTGTTATTGTAGAGAATCCCTGTCTTGTTTTCCACATTTTTTATTTATTTCCTCCATTGGTATACACAAATTATCTTGCCATTTCTTCTTTTTTGTCTCATATCATATATAAAATATAATAAAAATAATAAAAAGACTTATATACGTATGAAATAATAAATATTAAATCCGCCGTAAAGAAAAATGAATATTTGGGGTGGGGCGGAAAGCTACATATTTTTTTTTAATAAAAAAGGGAATATCTACCGAATTGAACTGTTGTACATTTCAATTTGAATTAGGAATTCCGCGGACAATACAAGCGGTTATTAACTATATATACATTTGATGGTATGTAATACCAGTATGTATTACAAATTACTATAAAGTAGGAGGGTTTTCAATGCGAGATCTAAAAACATATCTCTCCGTGGCACCGGTAGTAAGTACTATATGGTTCGGGGCTTTAGCGGGTCTATTAATCGAGATCAATCGTTTATTCCCGGATGCGTTGGTATTCCCGTTTTTTTCATTCTAGTTATTGACTTGGGAAGGGGTGAAGAAGATTAGAAAAACAATCAAATATCTTTGACTAATCCCCTTCCCCCTTCTTTTTTTTAGAGTTTTTAGACTTAGAATAAGTTAGAAAGAATCAAAATGGATTCAACCTCAGTCAAACTCGGACGCGGCGCCAGGTTCAAATTTAATTAATAAAAGAGTGAGAACGAAAATGAAAATGTGATGGCTAGGGCAACAATATCATACAAAATACTTAAATGAAAAACTGTACTGCGATTCTAAATTTAGAAATTATTGTATTACTATATTTTAATATTTGATTGTAACGAAATCTTTCATAATTTTATTTCGAGTTACCAATTTTTCTTTTTTTCTTCATTTTGGATCGGAAAATGGAAGAGTTGCGTGAATCAAAAATCCAAGGGAGGTTCATGGCCAAGGGTAAAGATGCCCGAGTAACTGTTATTTTGGAATGTACTCGTTGTGTTCGAAACGGTGTTAATAAGGAATCAATAGGGATTTCCAGATATATTACTCAAAAGAATCGACACAATACGCCTAGTCGATTGGAATTGAGAAAATTCTGTCCCCGGTGTTACAAACATACGATTCATGGGGAGATAAAGAAATAGATCGAACCGATCGGCTGTGTGTCACCCTTTTCCAATCCAAGGAAGATGAAAAATTACATATATTAGACATATTTTAGATTTAAATATAAACAAACCAAATCCTATTTCGATCGGATCTAAAATGATTTAGAATTAAGAAATAGGATTTTCGGGATAAGGAATAAAAAAACCATGGATAAATCCAAGCGACTCTTTCTTAAATCCAAACGATCTTTTCGTAGGCGTTTGCCCCCGATTCCATCGGGGGATCGAATTGATTATAGAAACATGAGTTTAATTAGTCGATTTATTAGTGAACAAGGAAAAATATTATCTAGACGGGTAAATAGATTGACCTTAAAACAGCAACGCTTAATTACTATTGCTATAAAACAAGCTCGTATTTTATCTTTGTTACCTTTTCTTAATAATGAGAAACAATTTGAAAGAAGCGAGTCGACCGCTAGAACTATTGGTCTTAGAACCAGGAATAAATAGACTTAGCTTACTCTTTAATTGAATTAAAATTCTAATCCAAACTCAACCGCAGATTGATTCTTTGTTCGAAAAATCCGAAAATCTAGATTCGATTGTCGTGTCGTAAGAAAAAGAAAGAATAGTGGAAGAAGAATAAATCGTTTTTTTTTTATTGAACATATTTGCTCATTTTGACCACTTTATCATATTTTATCATACTAATTTCTACTCTACCTTCTCGGAGTTCATTCTCCAGAGAACTCCATTTTAAGCATTCCGCTGGATTCTTTGCAATCTTCGTATTTTATGATCTCATTGGAAATCATATAAAGACAATTTCTATTTAATATCGCGATTTGGGCAAGTATTTTACGATTAAGAAGCAACTGCCTCTTGTACAGATTGTGTATGAATCTACTATAACTGTAGTCTACCTTATTAGATCGAATTACTGCATTTATTCGAGCGATCCACAACTGTCGAAAATTTCTTTTTTGCCTACCTCTATCCCGATAAGCTGAAGCCAAAGCTCTTATTTTCTGTTGAGTAATAGTTCGAGTAAGTCTTGAATGAGCCCCTCGAAAGCTTGATGCAAATAAACGAATTTTTGTTCTACGTCTCCGAGCTATATATCCTCGTTTAATTCTAGTCATTGAATAAATGAAACTTTGATGAATAACTAATGGATTTCCTTTCTTTCAGTTATTCCTTTCTCCTTTCCTAGTCTATTAATAACAAAACGTATTTTTCCAATGTATAAAATAAAAATTCCAATGGCTTTTGCTACTATAACCTTCCCGACCACTATTTCTTTTTTTGTTCTAATCACCCCAAAATACGAAATAGTATTTTTACTAGGTATAAAAAACAAAAATAGAGTAAATAAATAAAAATAGAAATGGATAAAGAAATAGTGGGTTCCTTCGTTTCTATGGTTACTTCTTAAACGGTGAGGTCCTCTCTATACACCGGAGCTCCTTCTTTTATTTCATCAATGTTATTGTTAACTTGTACAGTTCACCCTCTTTGGCTCTACCCATGAATTATCTAGTAATCGGTCTTTCACAACGAGATCTACCTATACAGTAACGGTATTTAATTATGAAGATTGGTTGGGTAGCTGACCCTCTTAGTCCGTTCTTGGAAGAATAAGGCTATAATCCTTCTGTTAAATAGGATTTCCTCTGCTTAATGGATAAGCATTTGTTACCAATGGGGAATTCTTTCTCATCTAAAATTGAAAATAGAGATGATTGGATTTGCACCAATAGAAACCATAAATTTGATACACAATAAAAGGATACGATAAATCTTTGTTTATTTATTTTCGGTAGTGAACGGATTTCTTCCATTCATTCTATCCTATTCACTGTACTTATAACTGATACGGGAAAAATTTTGTACTTTCTTTTGTCCCGGTCCATGGTCTAAACGAGTCGCACATACACCCTAGTACATGTTCCTCGACGCTGAGGGCATCCCCGAAGGGCGGGCGATTTGGTGACATTTCTGATTGGCTGTCTTGTGTTTCTAATAAGTTGTTTAATAGTTGGCATGTTGAATTGTATACATAATGAGTTGGTTTAGATCAATCCTAACCGGATGATTATGAATTACTTCTATATTCGATATTAATAATTAATATGATTAATAGTAATATATTAACCCCGGTAAAAAGAGAAAATCGAAAATTTCGGATTTTTGCGTGAAATACCTGCTATTTGTTATTCAACCGCTACAAGATCAACAATTCCATGAGCTTGGGCTTCTGTTGCTGACATAAAAACATCCCTTTCCATGTCTTCGGATATAACCCATAAGGGTTTGCCTGTTCTTTGTACATAAACCCTTGTGAGGATTTCGCGCAGCCTCAGTAGTTCTTTCGCTTCCAGGATAAATTCTACCGTTTGTGCCTCATAAAAAGAACTAGCAGGTTGATGGATCATTACCCTGATGATTTAATAAATGGTTTTCTCTATCTTACATCATTATCATGATGAGTCAAAGATAATAAAAAAAAGATAGGATTAACAACCGTACAGGCATCCTTTGTGCAGTGCATACGGCTCCACAATGGAATTCATTTTTACCTTCCAGCGAAGGAATAGAAAATATAGGATCTAGCAGACCCAGAGCAGTAAATGATCCAATAACCACCCTTCCTTTTTTTTAGTAATTTCAAAATACTATGATGGTTCCGTTGCTTTATGATTTCGTTTGTTATTCAGCAATCCCAAAGTTTCTTTTTTTTATTTTTTTTCTTAAAAATAAATATTTCGTAGTCTTTCATAACAGAAATATTGTTAAGAGTCTTCCGTCGTGAAAACAAAAAAGTTTGTGACGCTGAAAGAGGCCTCCGCGATAAATCAGCCTACAATCGGAAATGCCTTTTATCTCATACTACTCTTTCGATACATAACCTAATGGTTTAGAAAAAAAAAATTCTCATATCGAATTCAAAGTGCCATGCTATTATTACTTAATATTTTATATGGCGAAGGCATAGTTTTCTTTTTGTCTAAAAAAAACTCATTGGCGCCGAGCGTGCGGGAATGCTAGACGTTTGGTAATTTCTCCTCCGACTAGAATAAAAGATCCCATTGAAGCGGCTAATCCCATGCATATTGTCTGTACATCTGGTTGCACAAATTGCATAGTATCATAAATACCTAATCCGCTTATTACCCCTCCACCGGGAGAGTTTATAAATAAATACAGATCTTTGGTATCATCCTCCATACTGAGATATACCATAAGACTAATAAGTTGATTCGAAATATCACTATCAACCTCTTGGCCTAAAAAAAGTAATCTTTCTCGATAAAGTCGGTTGATTAGGATAAAATTGTATCCCTTAAGAACCGTACGGGCACCTTTTGATGCATACGGTTCAAAAAAAATAGCGAAAAAAGAATCAATGTTTAGATTTTAGCCTTCTTTAGAGGACTCTTTCTAACTTCTAATGAAGGGGCTTTTTCTTACCTTCCATTTTTTTTTCAAAATGGATGAGTTTTGTCCTTTGGCCCGCGGTCGTTTATCTATACTATAAATTTCAATAAATAAAAAAACAATTCATTAAATTTTCAATTTATCGAACTAACTTTTCATTGATATATTGTTTCATCGAGATTCAATTTCAATTCCGATGTCATTTTCTTGTTCCAAAATGGTCTTCTTCAATTCTTTTAGGTTTATGCTCTACTCCGAGTCAAGATCTGCCCGATTTGGATTTGCACATATAGGACAAATGCCCCAATAGCATGGCTTTTTGCTACGACTTCTTTTTTTTTTTCAATTTACTTCATATTACTCGATTGATTAAAAGTTTTCTATCAATGCTATTGATAAATCGAATATGATACAAGTAGTAGTAATCATAGAATAGATAGATTCCAAATTGAGTTTTTTCTAAGCGGAGCCTGGATACTTCATTTTATTAGTACAACCGAGAAAACCATAAATTATTCTAATTGATAATATTAATCTGGATACCCCCCAAAAAATAGATCTAATTGCACTTCACGCTCCAAATTTTTGATGATTAAATCAATCCGTCTTGGGCGAAAGAGAGGATATCTCGATCGGGGGAGAGAACGGGGAAATACCATATGACCCAATATATCTGACAAGTCGCACTATAGGTCAACCCACGATGCGTCTTCCTCTCCGGGACTTCGAAAAGGTACTTTTGGAACACCAATAGGCATTAAAGCAAAGAAAAAAGAATTAAGTACTATAGCTAACTTTGATGTGGAAGCGTAACAACGGGTTTATTGTCTTAATAAATAAGATGGGCCTTTATCAGATTTTATCTTTTAGCATATTTTATACATAGATTTAATAAGTTCATAAAAAAGGAAAACAGAATTAATAAGGGAAACTTCTTCCCGAATAGGTTTTTGAATGATGAACAAGTATGTATACATTCACTCCTATAAAATAGGATCAATTCCCATCTACCATTGCGTATTGGTACTTATCGAGTATAGAATAGATCTGCTTCTTTTTGTTCCTACGAATAGAATCGAATTGTTCCATTATTACTAAAAGAATAGACTAAATATTAATCCTTTCGCCAAGATAATCCCCTCAAAAGGGGAGGTCCGTAGCATAGTTTTTTTTTTCAGTGCAATAAAGTTACATAGTGTCTATTTTTCCTTGATAAAGGGGTATTTCCATGGGTTTGCCTTGGTATCGTGTTCATACCGTTGTATTGAATGATCCCGGTCGTTTGCTTTCTGTTCATATAATGCATACAGCTCTAGTTGCTGGTTGGGCCGGTTCAATGGCCCTATACGAATTAGCAGTTTTTGATCCCTCTGATCCTGTTCTTGATCCAATGTGGAGACAGGGTATGTTCGTTATACCCTTCATGACTCGTTTAGGAATAACCAATTCATGGGGGGGTTGGAGTATCACAGGAGGGACTATAACGAATCCGGGTATTTGGAGTTACGAAGGTGTGGCCGGAGCACATATTGTGTTTTCTGGATTGTGCTTCTTAGCAGCTATCTGGCATTGGGTGTATTGGGATCTAGAAATATTTTGTGATGAACGTACAGGAAAACCTTCTTTGGATTTGCCGAAGATTTTTGGAATTCATTTATTTCTCTCAGGGTTGGGTTGCTTTGGTTTTGGTGCATTTCATGTAACCGGATTGTATGGTCCGGGAATATGGGTATCCGATCCTTATGGATTAACCGGAAGGGTACAAGCCGTAAATCCTGCGTGGGGTGTCGAAGGGTTTGATCCTTTTGTTCCGGGCGGAATAGCCTCGCATCATATTGCAGCAGGTACATTGGGCATATTAGCGGGCCTATTCCATCTTAGTGTTCGTCCGCCCCAACGTCTATACAAAGGATTACGTATGGGAAATATTGAAACCGTCCTTTCCAGTAGTATCGCTGCTGTATTTTTTGCAGCTTTTGTTGTTGCTGGAACTATGTGGTATGGTTCAGCAACTACCCCGATTGAATTATTTGGGCCCACTCGTTATCAATGGGATCAGGGATACTTCCAGCAAGAAATATATCGAAGAGTTAGTACCGGGTTAGCCGAAAATCAAAGTTTATCAGAAGCTTGGTCTAAAATTCCTGAAAAATTAGCTTTTTATGATTATATCGGGAATAATCCCGCAAAAGGTGGATTATTCAGAGCGGGTTCCATGGACAACGGGGATGGAATAGCTGTTGGTTGGTTAGGACACCCTGTTTTTAGAGATAAAGAAGGGCGCGAACTTTTTGTACGCCGTATGCCGACCTTTTTTGAAACATTTCGCGGTTGTTTTGGTAGACGGAGACGGAATTGTTAGAGCCGATGTTCCTTTTCGAAGAGCAGAATCGAAGTATAGTGTTGAACAGGTCGGTGTAACTGTTGAGTTCTATGGCGGTGAACTCAATGGAGTCAGTTATAGTGATCCTGCTACTGTGAAAAAATATGCTAGACGTGCTCAATTGGGTGAAATTTTTGAATTAGATCGTGCTACTTTGAAATCCGATGGGGTTTTTCGTAGCAGTCCAAGGGGTTGGTTTACTTTTGGGCATGCTTCCTTTGCTTTGCTCTTCTTCTTCGGACACATTTGGCATGGTGCGAGAACCTTGTTCAGAGATGTCTTTGCTGGTATTGACCCAGATTTGGACGCTCAAGTAGAATTTGGGGCATTCCAAAAACTTGGAGATCCAACTACAAAAAGAGTCTAGTCTGATACAAGATTGCTCTGTTCTTTTTTTCCTTTATTTTTTGATTTGACATAGATAGGGTACCGGATAAATCTTTATTCGGATTGCTTACTTTTCATTTCTTTGACTCTTGTCTTGGTCTTTTTTTTATCCGTAAAAAGATCCCAATTAAACAGGTATGGAAGCTATAATTGTAAACCGAAATCAAATCTATGGAAGCATTGGTTTATACATTCCTCTTAGTCTCGACTCTAGGAATAATTTTTTTCGCTATCTTTTTTCGCGAACCGCCTAAAGTTCCAACTCCAACTAAAAAGGCAAAATGATTTCTCATTATCTCAATTGAAGTAATGAGCCTCACAATATTGTGAGGCTCATTACTTCAACTAGTCCCCGTGTTCCTCGAATGGATCTCTTAGTTGTTGAGAGGGTTGCCCAAAAGCAGTATATAAGGCATACCCAGTAAAACTTACAAGTAAACCAGATATAGAGATGGCAACTAGGGTTGCTGTTTCCATTATTATATAATTTCAAGACCACAATGGATCTATAATAAGATCATTTATTTACAACGGAATGGTATACAAAGTCAACAGATCTCACTGAATAAAAAAAAATATAGGATTATTTATGGCTACACAAACCGTTGACGATAGTTCTAGATCTGGGCCAAGACGAACTGTTGTAGGGGATTTATTGAAACCATTGAATTCGGAATATGGTAAAGTGGCTCCTGGGTGGGGAACTACACCTTTAATGGGTGTCGCGATGGGTTTATTTGCGATATTCCTATGTATTATTTTGGAGATTTATAATTCTTCCATTTTACTGGACGGAATTTCAAGCAATTAGATTCGATTCACAAGAACCCCTAAATAACTTTTCAATAAAAAGGAAAGTCTAAAGTATGTAGGTTTCTGCTTTTTAGCCCACTATTTTTTGGTAGTTCGATCGTGGAATTTATTTTTTTCTGTATTTCCGGAATATGAGTGTGTGACTTGTTAGAATTGATCCTATGGATACGACAGAGAAGAAGTCGGTCATCTTGATGAAGATGATTTGATCTCGTTGGATATTCAGTCTAGGCTAGTATCTGGAGCACAGAATATATGAAATAGATTCCAAAATATTAGAACAAATATTAGAACTATGATTCATACTTATCAGACCTCGTGGCCGGACTCCGAAACAAGAGTTAGAAGTGATAAATAAAAAAAATTTATTCTTTCGTTTCTACTTATTTTGGTTAAAGGATAAACCTTTCTTTAGCTTTTTTCATTATATTCAGTCATTGAATAAGCATTGAATAAGTGATAATCCAAGGGTTCTTACTCAGGGAATTTTTGAACTTTTTTTGGAAGGTTTTTTATTGAATCATCGTGGTTCTAGTCTGAATCTAAGGTTTTAATTGATTCATAGGGTCTTAACAAGATAATTCCTATCAATAATAAAGAAAACAAGAGTAAAGTCGCATTACATACAAATCAAAGAAAAAAAATAGGTAAATAGAAGATTCAAGAGGCCCCTAATGATCAATATAACTATGAATGAGCCGACTTGATATTTGGGCATTATAACTACAAAGAAGACTTTTCGGATTTTGATTCTTTCGTATCTTGATACAAAAAATTGAATCATAGCATTAAGAAGTTTGAAACTTTTTAGTACACATATCCGTTACGAGCGGTATTTGGGTGTTTCTGTTTGAGCCGTACGAGACGAAATTCTCATATACGGTTCTCAGAGGGGGGTCCCCTTGGTTTACCTATCTCAATAAAGTGTATGATTGGTTCGAAGAACGTCTTGAAATTCAGGCGATTGCAGATGATATAACTAGTAAATACGTTCCTCCTCATGTCAACATATTTTATTGTCTAGGAGGAATTACGCTTACTTGTTTTTTAGTACAAGTAGCTACGGGGTTTGCTATGACTTTTTACTACCGTCCGACCGTTACTGAGGCTTTTGCTTCTGTTCAATATATAATGACGGAAGCAAATTTTGGTTGGTTAATCCGATCAGTTCATAGATGGTCGGCAAGTATGATGGTCTTAATGATGATCCTGCACGTATTTCGCGTGTATCTTACTGGTGGATTTAAAAAACCTCGTGAATTGACTTGGGTTACAGGTGTGGTTCTGGCTGTATTGACCGCATCCTTTGGTGTAACTGGTTATTCCTTACCTCGGGACCAAATTGGTTATTGGGCAGTCAAAATTGTAACAGGTGTACCGGAAGCTATTCCAGTAATAGGGTCGCCTTTGGTAGAGTTATTACGCGGAAGTGCTAGTGTGGGACAATCTACCTTGACTCGTTTTTATAGTTTACACACTTTTGTATTACCTCTTCTTACTGCCGTATTTATGTTAATGCACTTCCCAATGATACGTAAGCAAGGCATTTCTGGTCCTTTATAGAGAATAGAAATCATAGATTTGTAATTAGTTATTTATGATTACTCAGGGGGGAAGAAGAGTATTTCATTGCTGCAAATATGGATTATTGAAAAATAAGACATGTATTTGGATATTTCCCTTCAACTCCACGAAATTTTATTCGTTATTTTTCAATAATAGTTGAAGGGAATTCTTCGAAGAGAAAATGGATTATGGGAGTGTGTGACTTGAACTATTGATTGGACCGTGTAGATATATGTCTTTTTATCTGCCACATTGGGATTCACAACAAAATGTGTCTTTATTCCAACCACCGCGAAAGCTCCATACAGAGGGTAGGCTGGTTCGCTTGAAGAGAATCTTTTCCATGATCAGACTTGACCATGTCGTGCATGACCAGGCTCCGTAAGATCCATTAGAATAGGTGATATATATGCCATAATACAGATTATGTTTTATCTATTTCACTTACTTAATAGTATGAAAATGCATTCATTTCCTCTGCATTGACTCGATTTATAATACTATCGGAGTGAAACAAGGGATCTAAAGAAGAACATAGGCTAGACTCTATTAGTAACAAGTAAATCCTTTGGATGTAAAAAGTATCAATATTTTTGGGGGCTAAAGCCCCATCGCAAGGTTTGAGACGACCCAGAAAGCACTTGAACATTATCAACTTTGTAAGCCTACTTGGGTATTGAGCATTTATCTGTACGAACTTAATTCCTTGCAATGGATAATTGTAACTCTTGAAAACGGAATCCGCTAAATTTTTTCTTACATTGAATCACTCATTTATTTTATATATGCTTGGATAAGATATCGATTTTTTTTTCTGGATCCAGTTGGTTCGTTTGATTTGTGCTCGAGCCGGATGATGAAAAATTATCATGTCCGGTTCTTTCGGGGGATGGATCCATAATAATTCACCTATCCTAATAACAAAAAAACCAGATTTGAATGATCCTGTATTAAGAGCTAAATTGGCTAAGGGTATGGGTCATAATTATTACGGAGAACCCGCATGGCCCAATGATCTTTTATATATTTTTCCAGTAGTCATTCTAGGTACTATTGCATGTAACGTGGGCTTAGCGGTTCTAGAACCATCAATGATTGGTGAACCCGCAGATCCATTTGCAACTCCTTTGGAAATATTGCCGGAATGGTATTTCTTTCCCGTATTTCAAATACTTCGTACAGTGCCAAATAAGTTATTGGGTGTTCTTTTAATGGTTTCCGTACCGGCGGGATTATTAACTGTACCATTTTTGGAGAATGTCAATAAATTCCAAAATCCATTTCGTCGTCCAGTAGCGACAACCGTCTTTTTGATTGGTACCGCAGTAGCTCTTTGGTTGGGTATTGGAGCAACATTACCGATTGATAAATCCCTAACTTTAGGGCTTTTTTAAATTGATTCAATTGTGAAATAAATAAAATATCACGATGTGTGTATCTAGGGAATAGTTGCTTCAAAGTGAATTACCCCTAGATACACATATTTAATGAAATTTTTGATTTATTTTGAGTATACGGATTCTGTTAAAGATTCAAACTTCATTTTCGTCTTTTTTTTTTATAAAGTTTTTTTACAACAAAAATCCAATGGATTTCAAATTTATGCAAAATTCTTTTCCATTTCGAGAATGTCTAATATATGTTTTACGTCTTCTATGCGAAAATGTTTGATTTTCATAAGTTCGTCTGGACTATTATTCAAAAGGTCAAATAATGTATGTATATTGCACCTTTTGAGGCAATTATAGATCCTAGGAGGCAATTCTGATTGGTCAATAAAAATATATTTTAATGCTCTTTCTTTTTTCTTTTTTCTTAGTTTCGCCAATTTCTCATGAAAAGTAAAAAGGGGTAAAGTAACTTTTTGTTTATTATTTTTAAAATGGAAGTTTTCTTTTTCTTCTTCCGCATGTAAAAAAGGAATAAATAAATCAATCAAATTCCGAGAGGCTTCATGAAGTGCTTCTTTAGGAGTTAAACTTCCATTGGTCCATATTTCGAGAAAAAGTATCTCTTGTTTTTCATTCCCATTTACATAAGAATGAATACTATGATTAACATTTCGAACAGGCATGAATATAGCATCCATAGGATAACTTGCGTCTTGAAAATTATTTGGCGTTTGTATATGATATCCGCGATTCCTCTCGATCTTTAATTCAATACAAAAATTAATTGGTTCCGTTAGGTTAGCTATATGCTGTGTATTATCAACGATTTCCACCGAAGGTGGTAAGATGATGTCTTGAGCAGTTACGCATCCAGGACCCTTGACACAAATAGACGCATCACGAGTTCCATACAGATTACTTCTCAATACAATTTCTTTCAAATTCATTAAAATTTCATGTACTGATTCTTGAATACCGACTATGGTAGAGTATTCATGTGGGATTTTTTCAGATTTTGCACGTGTGATACATGTTCCCTCTATTTCTCCAAGCAAAGCTTTTCGCATCGCAATGCCTATAGTATCCCCTTGTCCCTTCATAAGTGGAGACAGAATAAAGCGTCCATAATAAAGACGCTTACTGTCTGCTCTTGATTCAACACACTTCCACTTTAGTGTCCGAGTCGATACTCTGATTTTCTCTCGAACCATAGTAATATTTTTTGATAAAATCATTGAATTATTTATTTCTCTTGAAATTTCTCTTCAATGTTTATTTTTACACACGTCGTTTTTTAGGGGGCCTACAGCCATTATGTGGCATAGGGGTTACATCCCGTATGAAACTTAATAGTATACCGCTTCTCCGAATAGCTCTTAATGCTGCATCTCTTCCGAGACCGGGGCCCTTTATCATAACTTCGGCTCGTTGCATCCCTTGATCCACTACTGCCCGAATAGCATTTCCTGCTGCGGTTTGGGCGGCAAATGGTGTCCCTCTTCTTGTACCTTTGAATCCACACGTACCGGCGGAGGACCAAGAAATTACCCGACCCCGTACATCTGTAACAGTCACAATTGTATTGTTGAAACTTGCTTGAACATGAATAACGCCCTTTGGTATTCTACGCGTACTTTTACGTGAGCTAATACGTCCATTTCTACGTGAACCGATTCTTGGTATGGGTTTTGCCATATTTTATCATCTCATAAATCTAAGTCAGAGATATATGGATATATCCATTTCATGTCAAAACGGATCCTTTAATTTCTTTTTATGTATATATTGTGGGTGGCCTTTAGGGGTCCTTTTTTTTATAAAGATTATCCTTGTCTTTGTTTATGTCTCGGATTGGAACAAATTACCATAATTCGTCTCCGCCTACGGATCAGGCGACATTTTTCACAAATTTTCCGAATGGAGGCCCTTATTTTCATATTTTTTATTCCTTACCTTAATCTACTTATTGGAAGAAAATAAGTTTCTTGAAATTTTCTATTTCGAATTGGATCTCCCTACAAAAAAAAGAATATTGCACGTGAAAAGACTACTTCACCTAATCATTCGAATCTTTGTTTCGTAGTCTATAAATTATACGCCTTCTGGTCCTGGTTGAATCGTAACAACTTACTGAAATTTTGACTCTCTATTACCTAGTATATGGATAAAACTATGTTGAATCCTTCCTGAAACGTAACCTAGAATTGGATCCTCATTATCTAAACAAACCCAAAACATATCATTGGTAAGTGATTCAGTAATTAAACCTTCAGAAATCCTTTTTTGCTCTTTCATTCCAGACGAAACACCCTTCAAAGTATCAATTAATCAAGGGGGAGTCGTATTATAAACTATAAACCCACCTCTTTTCTTTTTTTTTTTTTTTTACAAATAGGGAAGTTCTGTGTATAATTCGAATATCATAAAGATTACCATATATAACACAAAATTTCGCCGCCGATTCCCTGTAGTCGAGCTTCTCGGTCTGTCATTATACCCCGAGAAGTAGACAGAATTACAATGCCCATTCCGCCTAAAATTCTAGGAATTTTTTGATAGTTAGAATATATTCGGAGACCAGGTCGACTGATCCGTTTTAAATTTAAAATCGTTTTATATGGTCCTTTCCTATTTCTTCTATGTCGTAGGGTTAAAACCCAAAAATCCTTGTTGCTTTCCCGATGTTTCCTTACGTTTTCAATAAAACCTTCTCGTAAAAGTATTTTAACAATGTTTTCGGTGATGTTAGTAGATGGTATTCGAACCATTCCTTTTCTATTCATGTCAGCATTGCGAATAGAGGTTATTATGTTAGCAATAGTGTCCTTACCCATGATAAACGAAAATTATTGGTTACTTAAATTTTTGATCTAATCAACATTCTTTTTTATTAAATAGTTATGAATTTTAAAAGGTATATACGTGATACACAATCTACTAATTAATTTCATTCAAATAGTATAACTATCTCACGGTCTGTCTCATTTTATAATACTTCAGGTGCTAATGAAATTATTTTAGTGAAATTTAACTGTCTCAATTCTCGGGCAATCGCACCAAAAATTCGAGTTCCTTTTGGATTTCCTTCTTGATCAATAACAACCGCAGCATTGTCATCATATCGTATTATCATACCATTTTCTCGTTTGAGTTCTTTACAAGTACGTACAATTACAGCTCTGATCACTTCTGATCTTTCTAGAGGTGTATTTGGGACGGCTTTCTTGATTACAGCAACAATAACGTCACCAATATGAGCATATCGTCGATTACTAGCCCCTATGATTCGAATACACATCAATTCTCGGGCTCCGCTGTTATCTGCTACATTCAAAAGGGTTTGAGGTTGAATCATATTATTTTGGAATCTTTTCTTTCAATGCAAAGGGCGAAGTAAAAAAAAAAAAAAGAAATATTGTTTTTCAAAAAAAAAAAAAATAAATCTGCAATTGTTTTTTTTTTCATCTTAAACAAAGATCGCTTTCCTTTGATTCTACATTTCTATCCCGAAGTAATGAATTGGGTTCGTATAGGCATTTTGGATGCCGCTATTGAAATAGCTTTTCTGGCTATATTTTCGGCTACTCCACTCATTTCATAAAGTATTCTACCTGGTTTAACAACAGCTACCCAATATTCGGGGGATCCTTTCCCTGAACCCATACGTGTTTCTGTGGGTCTTAGTGTAACGGGTTTGTCCGGAAATATACGTACCCATATTTTTCCACCGCGTCGTGCATTTCGTGTCATTGCCCTTCGTCCGGCTTCGATTTGTCTCGATGTGATCCAAGCGGGTTCAAGTGCCTGAATAGCGTATCTCCCGAAGCAAATACTATTGCCTCGATAAGATATTCCTTTCATTCTTCCTCTATGGTGTTTACGGAATCTGGTTCTTTTGGGGTTATAGTTGATGGTTATTTCTAAATTCCATCTCTACTACAGAACCGGACATGAGAGTTTCTTCTCATCCAGCTCCTCGCGAATGAAACGATTCAAAAAAATATACATGTATTTACTGATATTTTCTGAATAATAGATTCAATTATGGGATTTTTGATATTTCATTTAATCAATCTATTCGAAATTTGTATATCTTCTTTTCTTTTGATAGAAAACTAAACTGTTTATAGATTCTAGAATAATAGAATAAGTTTTTTTATTATAGTTTTCTAAAAAATTATAGATAATATAATCTCGTTTTGTTATTTTTTCTTTTATTATTAAGGTTATAACAAATCTTTATTTTGTTTTGCCTTTTTTTATCTATTATTATATTTGATCGACCCTAATTTAGAAATATAATAAAATGGAAACGTTCGCGGGCGAATATTTACTCTTTTTATATATGTTTTGGTTCTCGGGTTAGTTAGCCCATGAACCTACCTCTCATAATAAATGGATTGGTCTTGGGTTCCTTCCGCCATCCTACCCAATGAATTATTAGGATTCGTTTTCAATAGAATATTATGTATTCACGGGTTCCCTCGTTCCCATCGCCTCTCGATTAATGGTTAGGTCTTAATTATACAATGGAGCCCGTAATAAAATTTGTTTTTGAGTCAATCTTCTCAGTCTTTATTGTCTCGGGGCTCTTGGCTTTTTTGTTCTATGAACAGATTCATCTAATTATGAATTCATCAGTCTTAATGCTTTATTACACTACCTTTTATGAGATGACCCATAGACCTTACATATTACGTATTGGAATGATATATCATTCATATTCTTTTTCTCTCTTTCTTTCACCCTTCCATTTATCCGCATACTTTTATTGCTTGACAACTCATAATCGGATTTTTTTTATGCAAAAAAGATTTCAGTTGCTACAATGATATGACCAATATAACATATCTTGACTGGTTGGTTTTTTAGATCCAGATAATGCGAAGCGATGAGTTGGTTATTAGTTTTATAATTATTAGTTCAGATTATGTATGGGCTTATCCTTCTTTATTTTTTGGTTTTAATCCGAACATAAAAAAAACTGACGAGTCGCACACTAAGCATAGCAATTATCTCAAATGATTAATTTCATTTTTATTTAACCTTATAGAATTGCTCATTTTTTATTTAAACGAAAAAGACTGATTTGTCATTTCTTGGTCGATCATTGAATAAAACTTAAACACAAGTTGAGTAAGGGCTTATTATTGCTCGTCTACAAATATCCAAATTTTGATGCCTAATACCCCATAGATAGTTCGAACTGGATAGCAACAATAATCAATTTTAGCTCGAATGGTTTGTAGAGGAACCCGTCCTTCTCTGATCCATTCGACACGTGCAATTTCTTTTCCGTCTATACGTCCGGCAATTTGTACTTGAATTCCCTTTGTACCCGCCTGTTCAGTTAATTCAATAGCTTTTTTCATTGCTTTGCGAAATGAAACTCTATTCTTTAATTGTCCGGCTATAAATTCTGCGAGAATATTAGGGTGTCCATAAGGGTTTCCTATTCTTGTAATAGCAATGTTAAGTTTTCGGTTCCCAGAATTTAATTCTTTTTGTACATTCATCTGTAATTCTTCGATTTTTCGAGACCCACCTTCTATTAATAACTTTGGGAATCCCATAAAGATTATCACTTGAATAAGATCAATTCTTTTTTGAATCTCGATACGTGCAATTCCTTCAACACCAGAAAATATTCTCATGTTTTTTTGTACATAATTCCGGATACAATCTCGTATTTTTTGATCTTCTTGTAAACCTTCAGAATATTTTTTGGGGTGTGCAAACCACAGAGAATGATGCCCTTGGGTTGCACCAAGTCTAAAACCGAGTGGATTTATTTTTTGTCCCATAATCCCCCATTAGTATACATCTCATAACACGTCATATCTGTGTACTTTTCTTTAGTTATCAACCCACCAGGTTTGTTTATGGTGTATTGGTATCTTTTAAATTCTTCTTTATTCACAGATGTATTTTTCAATACAATAGTTATAGAACAAGTGGGTCGTTTTATGGGATAACTTCGCCCTCTAGCTCGAGGTTTTAATTTTTTCACAGTAGTACCTTGATTGACCTCTGCTTTACTAATGACTAAATCTCTTTCGTTGAAACCCATATTGTGGCTAGCATTTGCTGCTGCCGAATAAACCAATTTTAAAATTGCATAACATGTTCGATAAGGCATGAGTTCGAGTATCATCATTGTTTCTTCGTAGGAACGTCCACGAATCTGATCAATTACTCTTCGCGCTTTGTGAGGGGACATACATATATGTTGACCTAAAGCGTATACTTCAGATTGATTTTTTTTTCTCTTCTTTATCATAAGGTTTACCTCTTAGTAATGAACGATAGGTATCTATATTCACTATTCACTTT
>NW_026124388.1:0-2500 GCF_025177605.1 Cucumis melo
AGAACATATACGAGCTTCTTCTAATGGCAAAATCAAATTCAATGAGAATTTGGTTCATCCCACACGTACACGCCATGGGCATCCTGCTTTTTTATGTTATATAGACTTGTATGTAACTATTGAGAGTGAGGATATTATACATAACGTCACTATTCCACCAAAAAGTTTACTTTTAGTTCAAAATGATCAATATGTAGAATCAGAACAAGTGATTGCTGAGATTCGCGCGGGAACATACACTCTTAATTTAAAAGAGAGAGTTCGAAAACATATTTATTCTGACTCAGAGGGAGAAATGCATTGGAGTACCGACGTGTACCATGCACCCGAATTTACATATAGTAATGTCCATCTCTTACCAAAAACAAGTCATTTATGGATATTATCAGGAGGTTCGTGCGGATGCAGTGTAGTCCCTTTTTCACTCTACAAGGATCAAGATCAAATTAACGTTCATTCTCTTTGTGTCGAAAGAAGATATATTTCTAGCCTTTCAGTAAATAATGATAAAGTGGGACAAAAATTTTATGGTCCGGATCTCTCTGGTAAAAACGAAAGCGGAATTCCTGATTATTCAGAACTTAATCCAATCCTATGTACGGGTCAATCTAATCTCACATATCCTGCTATTTTCCACGGTAATTCTGATTTATTGGCAAAGAGGCGAAGAAATGGATTCATCATTCAATTTGAATCACTTCAAGAACGAGAAAAAGAACTACGACCCCCTTCCGGTATTTCGATTGAAATACCCATAAATGGTCTTTTTCGTAGAAATAGTATTCTTGCTTTTTTCGATGATCCTCAATACAGAAGAAATAGTTCAGGAATTACTAAATATGGGACTATAGGGGTGCATTCAATCCTCAAAAAAGAGGATTTGATTGAGTATCGAGGAGTCAAAGACTTTAAGCCAAAATACCAAATGCAAATGAAAGTGGATCGATTTTTTTTTCATTCCCGAGGAAGTGCATATTTTACCAGAATCTTCTTCCATAATGGTACGGAACAATAGTATCATTGGAGTAGCTACACGACTAACTTTAAGTATAAGAAGCCGAGTAGGTGGATTGGTCCGAGTGGAGAAAAAAAAAAAAAGGATTGAACTCAAAATATTTTCTGGAGATATACATTTTCCTGGAGAGATGGATAAGATATCCCGACACAATGGCATCTTGATACCACCAGAAAGAGTAAAAAAAAATTCTAAGAAATCAAAAAAATCGAAAAATTGGATTTATGTCCAGTGGATCACACCTACCAAGAAAAAGTATTTTGTTTTTGTTCGACCTGTAATCATATATGAACTAGCCGACGGTATCAATTTAGTAAAACTTTTCCCCACAGGATCTATTGCAAGAAAGGGATAATCTGGAGCTTAGAGTTGTCAATTATATACTTTATGGAAATGGAAAACCAATTCGGGGAATTTCTGGCACAAGCATTCAATTAGTTCGGACTTGTTTATTGTTGAATTGGGACCGAGACAAAAAAAGCTCTTCTATCGAAGACGCGCGCGCTTCCTTTGTTGAAGTAAGTACAAATGGTCTGGTTCGAAATTTCCTACGAATAGACTTAGGGAAATCCGATACTGCGTATATGAGAAAAAGGAAAGATCCGTCAGGTTCAGGATTGATCTTTAATAATGAGTCAGATCGCACGAATATCAATCCATTTTTTTCTATTTATTCCAAGACAAGGGTTCCACAATCTCCGAGTCAAAATCAAGGAACTATTCGTACGTTGTTCAATAGAAATAAGGAACGCCAATCTTTGATAATTTTGTCAGCATCGAATTGTTTGCAAATGGATCTATTCAACGATGTAAAAGATTATAATGTCATAAAAGAATCAAGTAAAAAGGATCCTCTAATTTCAATTAGGAATTCGTTAGGACCTTTAGGGGCGGCCCCTCAAATTGTGAATTTTTATTCATTTTATGACTTAATAACTCATAATCCGATCTCCCTAACTAAATATTTGCAACTTGACAATTTTAAAACAGACTTTTCAAGTACTTAAATATTATTTAATGGATGAAAACGGGGGGATTTTCAATTCCGATCCATGCAGTAACATCGTTTTCAATACATTTAATTTGAATTGGCATTTTCTGCATCATAATTATCACAATAATTATTGTGAAGAAACACCTACAAGAACAAGAATTAGTCTTGGACATTTTTTTTTTGAAAATGTATGTATAGCCAAAAATAGACCACACCTAAAATCGGGTCAAATTATAATTGTTGAAGTTGATTCTGTAGTAATAAGATTAGCTAAGCCTTATTTGGCCACTTCAGGAGCAACTGTTCATCGCCATTATGGCGAAATGCTTTACGAAGGAGATACTTTAGTTACATTTATATATGAAAAATCACGATCTGGTGATATAACGCAGGGTCTTCCAAAAGTCGAACAAGTATTAGAAGTGCGTTCGATTGATTCAATATCGATGAGCCTAGAAAAGAGAATTGAGGGTTGGAACGAGCGTATAACA
>NW_026124388.1:5000-17500 GCF_025177605.1 Cucumis melo
CATCATTGATTAGTTTTCTAAATACTCTTTTTTTTAGCTTAGACCAAGGCAATGTATACATGGCTCAAGATAATCTACTTAGGGAACATAAATATACAAATAATCAAAAAATAAGGAAGGTATATACTATCTAGGGAGTAAGACTAGAAAGATTACGATATTCGGGAATTAAAAAAAAAGGAAAGAGATCTAAAAGATCTTTTTCCTCTCAACGATTGAACAAAAAAAAATTACATGAACTTAGATTAATAAAATATTGATATTTCTATGCAAGGATTTGGACTAATGAATTCGTTCATTTAGATTGATTGTCTCCATGTGGGATAATTCTAAAAAGAAAGGGTTTCCAAAAAACGAGAAAAAAGGATTGGGTAGGGTAGAGTAGAGGAGAGTGGAGTCAACTAGATGTATTGAATCGAATTGCTATAAGACAACCCTTGTGGATATTTCGAAGAATGATTCTCAAATTCGATGGAATCCAAGATATGAATAATTGGTTTACGTTAGGTAAGAAACACATGTATATGTTATATTAGATATTAACTAGTTATATAGGAACTAAAGATATATCTAATCCGCCCTACTACTGTGAATTTAGATAGGGCTTACAATGGAAGTCCTTCTGTTTCGGCTGTAATGTAATTTTGAATTCAATATTGAATGAATAGAGAGATTAAATCAAGAAAAACAATGAAGAATTCAAAGAATGCTTTAAAAGAAATGGAAGAACAAAAGTCGTATGGATTCACAAAAACTACGTGGATGGATAGGAACTAAAAAAGAGAGATTGAAGTAGTTTGGACGATTCAATAATATTATTACTTCAATTCGTAATTTTTAGTTGGATAAATCTTAGTGATGGAATAATAAGTTATAATTCATTGGTTGATTGTATCATTAACCATTTCTTTCTTTTGGTGTGAGGAACTTATCATGAATCCACTGATTTCTGCCGCTTCCGTTATTGCTGCTGGGTTGGCCGTCGGGCTTGCTTCTATTGGACCTGGGATTGGTCAAGGTACTGCTGCGGGCCAAGCTGTAGAAGGGATCGCGAGACAACCCGAGGCGGAGGGAAAAATCCGAGGTACTTTATTGCTTAGTCTGGCTTTTATGGAAGCTTTAACAATTTATGGACTAGTTGTAGCATTAGCACTTTTATTTGCGAATCCTTTTGTTTAATCCTAAAAAAATTACGTATTTTTTTTTCGTATTTTATTTACTTGGACTTGCTGCTCTTGCTTTTTCGAATTATACGAAGCTTTCACTCCTACAATTACTTATTCGTTGGGACAATAACCTATGGGAAGGATTGATTTGAGGATGAGGCATTAGCATACTGACTCGCCTTCTTCCTTCCCTTTCTTAGTCCAATCTCGAATGGAACTTTTTTTTTAGGATTCTTACAACATATTTTTTACTCTATTTCGAATAGAAATAGGAAATTAATAAAATAAAAAAAAAATAGAAAGAAATAGATAATTAGTTTTATCTATAAAAGGAGATCATATGAAAAATGTAACCGATTCTTTCATTTCTTTGGGTTACTGGCCATCCGCCGAGAGTTTCGGATTTAATACCGATATTTTAGCAACAAATCCAATAAATCTAAGCGTAGTGCTTGGTGTATTGATTTTTTTTGGAAAGGGAGTGTGTGCGAGTTGTTTATTTCAAGAATAAGTTGGATACAACCAACTGTACTTTTCTAGTTATAACTACGAAAAGGTGCATGATCCCGCGAATTACTTCTGACAAAATGAAGAAATCATATTGAAGAACCATAGCATTTCGTGATTCATTGGTAAATCAACTTTGATTCTCTATCAACCAATAATGTGGGACTATTAACATGGTTAAAACGTTTGAAGTCCAGACGTAGCATGGTACTCTTTCTACTACTATGTTAATACATAGTTAATACATAAATCGTTTCAAATAGTTGGGCTTTTTTTTCGATATAGAACACTCATGTCGATAAAATGATTTGAACCCCCCCTTTTTTATTATTTTCTATTTTAATAGAATATTAGAATTTTTTTTGTAAAAAACTAAAAAAATGAGGATTTCACCCTCATTTTTTCTTTTTTATCCAATGCTGAATCGATGACCTATGTTATGTATAAAGTAAGAAAATTTTTTTGGATTTCAAGAAAAAAAAAGAAACAACTTTGCTGACAATTGTTTGTTTGGTCAGAAGAGTCCTCCGAATATTCGGGTCTTGGATTAATGATCCATATTTTTTTCTTTTTCTTTGTGGAATATGAATAGAGAAAAGAGGATAGGCTCATTACATTCAAAAAGATATATGGGAATTTCTCAGAAATAATTGCAATAATTGAGCGTGAGAGCCAAATGAATCGAAAGATTCATGTTTGGTTCGGGAAGGGATCGTCGAAGTTTTGAAATGAATGGAAAGACAATCTACTTTCATTAAGTGATTTATTAGATAATCGAAAACAGAGGATCTTGAAAACAATTCAAAATTCAGAAGAACTACGTGAGGGGGCCATTGAACAGCTGGAAAAAGCCCGGGCTCGCTTACGAAAAGTTGAAATGGAAGCCGATCAGTTTCGAGTGAATGGATATTCTGAGATAGAACGAGAAAAATTGAATTTGATTAATTCAACTTCTAAAAGTTTGGAACAATTAGAAAATTATAAAAATGAAACTATTCGTTTTGAACAACAAAAAGCGATTAATCAAGTACGACAACAGGTTTTCCAACAAGCCTTACAAGGAGCTCTAGGAACTCTGAATAGTTGTTTGGACAACGAGTTACATTTACGTACCATCAGTGCTAATATTGGCATGTTTGGGACGATGAAAGAAATAACTAACTGATTAGTCCTTCTACTGTAGGCATTATTTTTTTTTCTTAAAAAAAAATAATTACGAAATACTCATGGTAACCATTCAAGCAGATGAAATTAGTAATATTATTCGTGAACGTATTGAGCAATATAATAGAGAAGTAAAAATTGTAAATACCGGTACTGTACTTCAAGTAGGCGACGGCATTGCTCGTATTTATGGTCTTGATGAAGTAATGGCAGGTGAATTAGTAGAATTTGAAGAGGGTACTATAGGCATAGCTCTAAATTTAGAATCAAATAATGTTGGTGTTGTATTAATGGGTGATGGTTTGCTGATACAGGAGGGAAGTTCTGTAAAAGCAACGGGAGAAGAATTGCTCAGATACCAGTAAGCGAGGCTTATTTAGGTCGTGTTATAAATGCCCTGGCTAAACCTATTGATGGCCGAGGTGAAATTTCATCTTCTGACTCTCGGTTAATTGAATCCCCCGCTCCTGGTATTATTTCGAGACGTTCCGTATACGAGCCTCTTCAAACAGGACTTATTGCTATTGATTCAATGATTCCTATCGGACGTGGTCAGCGAGAATTAATTATTGGGGACAGGCAGACCGGTAAAACTGCAGTAGCCACGGATACGATTCTCAATCAACAAGGGCAAAATGTAATATGTGTTTATGTAGCTATTGGTCAAAAAGCATCTTCTGTGGCTCAAGTAGTGACTACTTTACAGGAAAGGGGCGCAATGGAATACACTATTATAGTAGCCGAAACGGCAGATTCTCCGGCTACATTACAATACCTTGCCCCTTATACAGGAGCAGCTTTGGCTGAATATTTTATGTACAGAAAACAACACACTTCAATCATTTATGATGATCCCTCCAAACAAGCACAAGCTTATCGACAAATGTCTCTTCTTTTACGAAGACCGCCGGGCCGCGAAGCTTATCCGGGAGATGTTTTTTATTTGCATTCACGCCTTTTGGAAAGAGCCGCTAAATTAAGTTCTGCTTTAGGTGAAGGAAGTATGACTGCTTTACCAATAGTTGAGACCCAATCGGGAGATGTTTCAGCTTATATTCCTACTAATGTAATTTCCATTACCGATGGACAAATATTCTTATCTGCCGATCTATTCAATGCTGGAATCAGACCTGCTATTAATGTGGGTATTTCCGTCTCCAGAGTAGGATCTGCAGCTCAAATTAAAGCCATGAAACAAGTAGCCGGCAAATTAAAATTGGAATTGGCTCAATTTGCCGAATTAGAAGCCTTTGCGCAATTCGCTTCTGATCTCGATAAAGCTACTCAGAATCAATTGGCAAGAGGTCAACGATTACGTGAGTTGCTCAAACAATCCCAATCAGCACCTCTCACGGTAGACGAACAGATAATGACTGTTTATACCGGAACTAATGGTTATCTTGATTCATTAGAAATTGGACAAGTAAGGAAATTTCTTCTTGAGTTACGTACTTACGTAAAAACGAATAAACCTCAGTTTCAAGAAATAATCTCTTCTACGAAGACATTGACCACTGAAGCGGAAGCCCTTTTGAAAGAAGCTATTCAGGAACAGATGGAACGTTTTCTACTTCAAGACCAAGTATAAAAGAAAACAAGTAAAGTATAAATCAATTTTAGAACTTTCAAATGTTAAAATTGAAACATGAAATAATTTCATTCTTTTCATTTATTAGGTGTTAGTAGGTAGAATATATATATATATAATTTATATAAAATAAAAAATATATATAAATATATTAAAGAAAGTAGATAATATTTCTAGAAATATATATCAATATTAAAATGAAATGTAAATACAATTAAGAAATTTTTTTATAAATATAGTTAAAGTTAAAATTAGATTATATTTCTAATAATATATTTAGAATATCATAAATATCTTAATATTTGGAATTTGAATATCCTTTCTACTAATATCTTATCTTCAAATAAAACAGAATTGAATTATTAGTTTATTTATATAATAAATCTAAAACTAGAGTTACAATTAATATTAAAACTAATTTATAAATTACTATTAATAAATAAGCGTCTCTTATTCAAATCATTCAAAATCTTTCCTTTCTTGACATGATATAGAAAATTTAAAACTAAAAAAAAATATATGAAAAAAAAATTGCGTCCAATAGGATTTGAACCTATACCAAAGGTTTAGAAGACCTATGTCCTATCCATTAGACAATGGACGCTTTTGATTCCAATTTTTTTTTTCGTATTTTCACCTCTCTTGTTCGTAAAAAAAATGTGTGAGAATTCCGGAAATTGCATATTGAATTCAATGATGCATTACATTAACTAATACATTAGTTAAAATTTAGTTAAAATTAAGTAAATTGAAAATTTTTATTTGAGTAATTCCATTATTAATTAATTTCTATTTATAATATATATAAATTATAAGATAAGAATATTATAAGATAAGATAAGCGGATAGCGGGAATCGAACCCGCATCGTTAGCTTGGAAGGCTAGGGGTTATAGTCGACGTTGATTCATCATTTTGAACTGAACGTCTCTAATTCAAAACCGAACGTGAAACTTTGGTTTCATTCGGCTCCTTTATGGAAGATGGATAAATTCCTAAATTTATAAGATGTAAACAAAAAAAAATACCATCCATAACATCTATGTCAGCCTTTCCGTCTGAATGCATTCAAAAGGACCCGCTTTATAGATGATCCCTATACAAGAGGAGATTATAACAATCTTTCCAGTTATTTATTTCGTTCCCTATTTCTATTTAATATAATCCTTAGGAAAAGTATTTTGTTTCCGCCGAGCTAAAAAAACGATGTCGACGTCTCTAGTAAACCAAAGACATTGTTTAATAGCTATTTTGTTTTGCTTCAATCTCCCTTATACAAAGAAAAAATTGAAGATTTAGTTACGATTAGAAAAAATTCCACCTTTATCCATGGATCCCTTATTCCTTCAATTGGAAGTATTGATCCAATTCAATAAAATTATGTTTCGTAATTTCATGATCCAATTTTTTCAATTTAGAACATATTTTTGGATACAAATCACGAGAATTTTTATTTTTCCTCGAATCTTTCATCGAGAGGTAAAGGATTAAATCCTTTTAAGAAATAAAGTTTTTGATCGGAATATTAATCAACCCGAAGGATCCCTTAACTATTAAGGGATTAATAGAACGAATCGCACTTTTACCACTAAACTATATCCGCTACAATGCAATTATTGTATATAAATGGACCTTTTGTCGAAGACGAAAATAAGTCGTATTAATAAGTAATAAAAAGATCGGATCAGAAAATAATCATGAAAATTTGAGCGTTGACGTATTTTCATCAGGGCCACTAATGAGATTAGGAAAAGAGGACTCGTTTTAATTAACTAATTAACAAGTTTTTTATTCTAGTAAAGTACTAAAAAATAATAATAAGAAATCGAACCTTGATTCTATATCATCTTTTTCTGTATCATAGGAATTGAAATAATAAATCTTCTTAGGATTCTTGTTGTTTCTATTTTTTTTTTTTTTCAAAAACATTTTCAAATCAAATAAATAATTTGATCTACGATTTATTGGAACAAAAAAAGCCCGGCTAGGTACTGACCAGGCCAGGCCGTGGAACTAAAAATAAAAAGAAAAAGGGCTTTTCGGATGAAATAAACTAAAAAAGGTACTTTCTTTTTATTTATAAATATTTTTATGAATCTTTAATATATTGGTATTATTTATATATTAGGATTGAAGATATCTCTTCTTTTGAGCCCTTATCTAATGAAATCTAATTTATCTAAATGGAATTCCTAATAAAAAAAAGTTTTTATCGATTTGATAGATATCCATCGATATATCTAGATAATTATCTATATCAATATAATGAAATTATATATCTATAAAGGGGTAGATAAAGATAATAAAGAGAGATAAAGAAGGGCTTTTTTCAAGCCTTTATTTTCTATTTTTTATACAATGTATCATAGTAATTATCCTTTTTCAATTTGGGGAGAGATGGCTGAGTGGACTAAAGCGTCGGATTGCTAATCCGTTGTACGATTTTTTTTGTACCGAGGGTTCGAATCCCTCTCTTTCCGTTTCTGTCAATTACTTGGTATTTTTTTATAGTTGAGGAAAGATGTGGAATAGATAAAATGTTAAGAACATTTCAAAATCAAGCAAGGAAAAAAAATCTGATTTTGTTATTCTTCACGCCCCGGATTACGTCCCGGGTCATTAGATAGGAATCCGAAAATGAAGAGAGAAACAAAGAATATTACTACTGTATAAACAAATAGTTTGAGAGTAAGCATTACACAATCTCCAAGATCATTTTTTTTTTAAGAGAATAGATTCTCTATTTTAATCTGGTTTGACACCAAGAAATGCAGTGAAGTTATTTCTATAAATAGGAAAAAATTTTAAGAGTTGAGTCCTTGATTACTCAAAATTGGATTTCATACCCACAATTCTATATTGTGGGGGACTCGAAGAGGGTCGTTCAAAGGAAAAAAGTAAGAATAAGAAAATGAGAGTGATCCAGATTTATCATAGCTATAGAATAATTTCAATATTGGATTCAACTTAAAGCTTCAGACTGTATGTACAACTTATCTGATCTTATAACTAGTTAGAATCTTTTTTTTTTTTTTTTCTAGTAAATCATGAATTTGTCTCGGACAGTATTAAAAATATTATCGAAAGCTTACAGCAGCTTGCCAAACAAAAGCTAATAGAAAAAAGAATAGAGGTATTACTGGCATAACATCTACTATTGGATTCAAAAAAGCGTAGGCCTCGGGCAATTTGGCGACGAAAAAACTACTTGAATAAAGGAAAGAATTAAGACAGATACCGATGAAACTTAAGATATTAAGCATAACAATTTTTTTTTCTTTGTTCTTGAAGATAATTGTATTTCTTTTGATTTGATTGAGTTATTAATCCCCTATTATTGCTATGATATAAGGGATAAGGGAAAAATTAATAACATAAAGTAGGTCAAAAAACCTTTCTTTGATTTGAACTCAGCCAATCAAAAATCCTTCAATTCTCAAATAAAACGAGAATAGAAGAAATCCTACTTTCATACAATATCTTAATGGAATTATATGTAATGATCAATAAATTGAGTTTAATTGGATCTATAAACGTATCAAAATCTGAGCAACAATCTAATTTATTCTATAAATATTTGTACTGGAATTGACGACTAAGCACTACCAATATTAGTGTTTATTAGTGTTGAATATAAATGGGGCGTGGCCAAGTGGTAAGGCAACGGGTTTTGGTCCCGCTATTCGGAGGTTCGAATCCTTCCGTCCCAGAGTATGCGTATTATTATTATATATAATAATAGTATATTATAAGATATATGGAAAAATATTCGATATCAGACTATAGATTGCCGTTTTAAACAACCTTATGCTTAAGAGTCTAAATATAGATCGAATGTGATTGTTCTTTATTATTTTCTTATAATGATGCATTTCAGAAATGCGAAAGCCTCTATTATTCTCTATCTCTTAAATGGTTTGTGAAACCCGAGTATTTTTTTTCTGTGGATTTCTGAATTATAAACACGAAGGTCTTGTGTTTTTGGCACTAATGGAATTGAATTAATGGTCTTAAGAAACTTAAGACCTATTTAGGGTTTAGGGTACTAAATTTTAGAGTCAAATAAAAAAAAATAGGTAGGAACAATCGTTTACTCTAGATCTGTTTGACTTTCGCCTTATACAAGATAGTCTAGCACCTCCGAAACTAGTCCAGTCCCCCGTAGGATCCTTTTTTTATTTATGATGCATCTACTCGATCTAATTGGGGGTAGATAGGAGTTAATCCATAACGGAAGATATCAATTTGAATATCTGCCCGAATCTGATTAACAAAGAATCAAGTTACATATGTAACATATTATGTATTTCTTTTCACCTCATTTTTTCGTATGTTTGTCTGTAATGAATAATTGTAAATCCAAGTAACAATTCATACATCTTTTTCACTTTATTTTAAGGAAAGATTATTGAGTCTCTTAAGTTAAATAAACTAGGCAGAAAATGCTGATATGTATGTATTGTTATTATCTATTTTTATCGTTTTATTTCTTTTTTTTTTTTTTTATTTTAGATCTATCTAATTGATGGGTTAATCCCGAATATACATTTATTTATCATAATCAAATGTAATAAATCCTTTACAAAAATTTATTCAAATAATATTATAATATAATATTTAGGTAGTAAATTTTCAATCAAGTAAATCTTTTTAATTATTTCTTATGAGTCCTTGGTACTCGAAGAAGTGTTAAACTCGTGAATCCATTCTATGAAGAAATTGAAAAATGGAGATTCTTAATTATTCGTAATTAATTATTTCTTAATTGATTTTATAGAAATTTCAAAAAATCTCTCTCTATCTAGAAAATATCTATATATAGAGAAATAAATATTGCACTCATACAAAAAAATGTTATTGATACAATATATACAATAAAATATGGGTTTCAATAAATTGAAGTATTGCTAAGACTTTTTCAAAAACTACCCATGTCATAAGAGTATAGATTACTATGGACCAACTAACCCAATGACTATACATGATTCCATAAATGAATCAATTACATACCAGTTCCAAGAAATTAGAGGTTATGGTAAAACTTCGTTTAAAACGATGTGGTAGAAAGCAACGTGCGACTTGAAGGACATGATCCACTGTGGATTCTTACACCCACCATTTTATATTATATAGGAATGAAGATGCTCTTGACTCGACATAGTTTGTTCGGTTGCACTCGAGCTCTTTTTTTTTTTTAGGGTTTTTGATGTAAATAGTACATGATGGAGCTCGAGTAGAAAGTATTGATTCATTTATCAAGGGCAGAGATCTAGGGTTAGTGTCAATCAATAAGTTAAAACTACTTCGTAAGTATAGGTTCGGTATACAAATCGAAAGGATCCAATTCGAACAAGTTTCAAATTCAAACATCAAATTGGATTAAAAGTGTATCACACGAGAATCCATTATTTATATGATTCTTTGATAAAAAGGAAATCAAAAAAAATGGTATGTTGCTACCATTTTGAAACGATTAAAGATCACCGAAGTAATGTCTAAACCCAATGATTCAAGGAAAGGATAAAGGATCCCGGAACAAGTAAAAATCTTTTTCAATTGTCTCAATAACTAAACTAGATCAGAATGAAGAATCGAAATAGATTCTAACGGAGACAGGCAAAAATAAAGAGGTTAGAGACCGCTCAATAAATGAAATGCTTAAGCTTAAGGGTTTTTTTCCTTTGCGTGAGAGTTATCCAACTTGAGTTATGGGGATAAGAATGAGTTTTTTTTTTTCAAAAGAAAAACAAAAGAATAAGAAAAAAATTTTTAAATCATAGTCTAATTGATTTAATAATCTATAGATCTATTTGACATTAATTAGAATTCTATACATAACTTTGAATTTCCTCGAGCCGTACGAGGAGAAAACTTCTTATACGGTTCTGGGGGGGGTACTTAAAATTTACATCTATCCCAATGAGCCGTTTATCGAATCATTGCAATTGATGTTCGATGCCGAAGAGAAGGAAGAGATCTTCGTAAAGTGGGTTTTTATGATCCGATAAAGAATCAAACCTATTTAAATGTTCCTGCTATTCTATATTTCCTTGAAAAGGGTGCTCAACCTACAGGAACTGTTCATGATATTTTAAAGAAGGCAGGTGTTTTTTACGGAACTTCACCTTAATCAATAACCGAAATTCCATTTTTATTAATGAAATAAAAAAACGAGGGTGTGATAACTTAACTTGTATATAGCTTTGACTAACCTTTTCTTTAGTATTTCCCCCTCTCTCTTGTTCTATTCATACTATACACTTATTACCTTAAAATTGCGTCTTCGCTAATGAAAAAATCGATTTTTATTTTATTGATATAAATTGATCTAAGATGAATAGAAAAAAAAATATATCGGGTTTATTCAATCCACAAACCCGATATATTTTTTTCTACTTCTTCCTTAATTTCTTCTTTCGCCTACATCTTTTATGTCTATCTATGTTGATTATCTCTATAGTGCCAATCTAAGTACGTAGTTTTTTTTAATTCTTTTCTATTATTTTAATAGAATTTATTATTATTAGAATATTTTCTCTTATTCTATTTTGTTAACTTTATCTAGTTAAATATAGTTATTCAACTCAAATTGTTATTTCCATTTGTTTTTTATTCATTTATAATTCTTTTGTTTTGTCCATTATAGGCGTTTTTCATTATTCACATTAATATTGACAACAGTGTATCAAACAAATATAATCCGATTGTGTATAAATGAAGCTAGTTATCTCCCTTTCATGACCCTTGCTTTTCACGCACATGATGGTCTCATTGTATTTTTTGTGATACAAAAAATTACTTTTGTGTAAGTGATATAAGAAGTTTTTTTTATTGCAATATTTTGATTACGTCATCTAATTTCATTTCTTTTGTTATTTTGATTCCGATTGTATCTACACAGAAAAATTTTTCATATTTTGGGGTTGCTAACTCAATGGTAGAGTACTCGGCTTTTAAGTGCGGCTAGCATCTTTTACACATTTCTATGAAGTAACAGATTCGTCCATACTATCGGTAGAGTTTGTAAGACCGCGACTGATCCTGAAAGGAATGAATGGAAAAAGCAGCATGTCGTATTAATGGAAAATTCTAGTAATATTTTTACCTTACTAGATTAGGCCAAACTTGTTTGAATTCTTGATGCGGAAAAAAAAAGTAAAGTCGGGTCGAATGAATAAATGGATAGGGCACTATGCTCCAATTATAGAGAAATAAAAAGTAACGGGCTTATGTTCTTAATTTGAATGATTCGCCGATCTAATTAGACGTTAAAACTATATTAGTGCTTGATGCGGGAAGGACTTTTCTTATGAGTGAGTTATCCATTTTTTTCTAAGTCCTAACTATTAGTTACTCTACGTTATGAGGTAGAGGGGAATGTGTAGAAGAAGCAGTATATTGATAAAGAGTTTTTTTCCAAAATCAAAAGAGCGATTGGGTTGAAAAAATAAAGGATTTCTAACCATCTTTTTTATCCTAAAATAGAAACCAATTAGATGACAAAAGAAAAGAGAGGATAGAGAGTCCGTTGATAAGTCTTACCTATTTACGAGGTATCTATTATTATTCTTTATTTTACTGTAATACCTTGTTTTGACTGTATCGCACTATGTATCATTTGATAACCCAATAAATCCCATTATCGTATCCCCAGTTCAAATGAAATTTTAAATGGCGGAATTTAAAGGATATTTAGAACTTGAGAAATCTCGGCAACGTGACTTCCTATACCCACTTATCTTTCGGGAGTATATTTACGCATTTTCTCATGATCATTTTTTAAATGGATCCATTTTGTTGGAAAATTCTGGTTATGACAAAAAATCCAGTTTACTAATGGTAAAACATTTAATTACTCGAATGTATCACCAGAATCATTTTTTTTTTTTTGTCGACTAATTATTATAACAAAAATCCTTTTTGTGGGTACAATAACAATTTGTATTCTCAAATGTTATCAGAAGGGTTTGCAGTCATTGTGGAAATTCCATTTTCCCTACGATTAGTATCTTCCTTAAAAGAAGAAGAAATCGCAAAATCTTATAATTTACGATCAAGTCATTCAATATTTCCTTT
>NW_026124388.1:27500-30066 GCF_025177605.1 Cucumis melo
AACCTCGTGTGGGGCTAATAGTTTTCATTTCCCATCTCATGGAAAACCCTTTTCGCTCCGCTTATTAGCCCTCCCCCCCTCTAGGGGTATTTTAGTGATAGGTTCTATAGGAACTGGACGATCCTATTTGGTCAAATACCTAGCGACAAACTCCTATCTTCCTTTCGTTACAGTATTTCTGAACAAGTTGCTGGATAAGAAGCCTAAGGGTTTTCTTATTGATGATAGTGACGATATTGATGATAGTGACGATATTGATGATAGTGGCGATATTGATGATAGTGACGATATCGACCGTGACCTTGATACGGAGCTGGAGCTTCTAACTATGATGAATGCGCTAACTAAGGATATGATGCTGGAAATAGACCGATTTTATATCACCCTTCAATTCGAATTAGCAAAAGCAATGTCTCCTTGCATAATATGGATTCCAAACATTCATAATCTGTATGTGACTGAGTCGAATTACTTATCCCTTGGTCTATTAGTGAACTATCTCTCCAGGGATTTTGAAAGATGTTCCACTACAAATATTCTTGTTATTGCTTCGACCCATATTCCCCAAAAAGTGGATCCCGCTCTAATAGCTCCGAATAAATTGAATACATGCATTAAAATACGAAGGCTTCTTATTCCACAACAACGAAAGCACTTTTTTCACTCTTTCATATACTAGGGGATTTCGCTTGGAAAAGAAAATGTTCCATACTAATGGATTCGGTTCCATAACCATGGGTTCCAATGTACGAGATCTTGTAGCACTTACCAATGAGGCCCTATCGATTAGTATTACGCAGAAGAAATCAATTATAGACACTAATATAATTCAATCTGCTCTTCATAGACAAACTTGGGATTTGCTATCCCAGGTAAGATCGTTTCAGGATCATGCGATCCTTTTCTATCAGATAGGAAGGGCTGTTGCACAAAATGTACTTCTAAGTAATTGCTCCATAGATCCTATATCTATCTATATGAAGAAGAAATCATGTAACGAAGGGGGTTCTTATTTGTACAACTGGTACTTCGAACTTCAAACGAGCATGAAGAAATTAATGATACTTCTTTATGTTTTGATTTGTTCTGCCGGATTGGTCGTTCAAGACCTTTGGTCTCTACCCGGACCCGATGAAAAAAATGGGATCTATGGACTCGTTGAGAATGATTCTGATCTAGTTCATGGCCTATTAGAAGTAGAAGGCGCTCTGTTGGGATCCTCACGGACAGAAAAAGATTGCAGTCGATTTGATAATGATCGAGTGACATTGCTTCTTCGGCCCGAACCCAGGAATCCCTTAGATATGATACAAAATGGATCTTGTTCTATCGTTGATCAGAGATTTCTCTATCAACAATACGAATCGGAGTTTGAAGAAGGGGAAGGAGTCCTCGACCCGCAACAGATAGAGATAGAGGAGGATTTCTTCAATTACATAGTTTGGGCTCCTAGAATATGGCGCCCTTGGGGCTTTCTATTTGATTGTATCAAAAGGCTCAATGAATTGGGATTTCCCTATTGGGCTAGGTCATTTCGGGGCAAGCGGATCATTTATGATAAAGAGGATGAGCTTCAAGAGAATGATTTGGAGTTCTTGCAGAGTGGAACCGTGCAGTACCAGACACGAGATAGATCTTCCAAAGAACAAGGCTTTTTTCGAATAAGCCAATTCATTTGGGATCCTGCAGATCCACTCTTTTTCCTATTCAAAGATCATCCTTTTGTCTCTGTGTTTTCACATCGAGAATTCTTTGGAGATGAAGAGATGTCAAAGTGGCTGCTTCCTTCCCCAATATATTGGTCTATATCTCTACATAAACCCTTGTTTATCAAGAATACGCAAGAAAAGTACTTCGGATTGTTGATTCATCGCCAGAGATGGCTTAGAACCAATAGTTCATTATCTAATGGATTTTTCCGTTCTAATACTCCATCCGAGAGTTATCAGTATTTATCAAATCTGTTCCTATCTAAGGGAACACTATTGGATCAAATGACAAAGACATTGTTGAGAAAAAGATGGCTTTTCCCGGATGAAATGGTTGTTGCTATCTGTTACAATAACGAATCATTGGTTTAACTGAATAACTAAATAAAATAGATAGACCCCTCTCTTCGTCTTAGGTCGACGGATCTTCTCCATTGAAAGATCCCCTATATGGATAATACACATTCCAGTTCAACGAGCCTAATTCTAATTGTTTTGTTCCGAAGCAAACCACGGGGCGGTTCGTCCTATTCAGATATTCACGACCAAGAAACACTGGATTCTCTTTGGGGTAGGCCCTGAAAGGAGAAGGAAGGCTGGAATGCCAACAGGCCTCTATTATTGAATTCACCCGACCCGATAGTACCCCATTTTTGGAACGTCCAGTGCCAAAGTCACTGAATGGGTAAGTCGCCAATCCCTAAAACGGACTATGTAATGTACTTTATCTGCTGGGTTACGGGGTGGGCATTTTACCAGAGGTTTCTATTGTATCAATCTACCCTTGTTTAATTCCTGTTGAAGCATATACTCGGGGGGTGGGTGCAGGGCGGACGATTTCAAAGCGGACTCCCATT
>NW_026124389.1:0-23847 GCF_025177605.1 Cucumis melo
ACAATTTGAGGCAATGGATACTTTGTAATCCAGTAATTACTCTTCGTTCTTTTAATTGACTTTCAATTAAACTAAATTCGGCTCAATCTTTTACTAAAAGGATTGAGCCGAATACAATACAAAGATATTATTGTATATCTTTTTTACTAGATATACAAAATAGAAAATTGAAATAAAAATATAAGACGAAACAACTTAAAAATTTTTATTGTTGTGCTGGATCCGCAATTAAGCCTATGGATCCTTAGGATTGGTGTAGTCATTTAATATTTAATATATTATATCCCGTAGCGTCGTTTCAGATCCGGGATCGAGCCAAGTATCACAACTTCTTCTACCCCATCCTGTATATTGTCCTTTTTGTTCTGTCTTGGAATACAAATTTTTTAGTAGACGAGATTTTACGAAAAAAGTTCTTCATATTCATAGGGATAACAACGATTTTTTTTATGTGAATTTGACAATTTGACATAACCGGTGAGAAACCACTATTTATAAATTAATAATTGAATTGATTTAATTGAAAAAAAAAATAATTCTCTTTTGAGAGAACGCTAAGTATCACTTCACTATATATAACGGAACCTTTTTTTTTTAAGACCGACTCGTTAATACTTAATAATCCTAGTGATTGGATTTAGATCCTATTCTGATAGGAAATGAGATATTTAAATGATTTCTTTTTTATCGAATGACTATTCAGCTATTGTATTTTCATGTAAATAGGGGCAAGAAAGCTCTATGGAAAAAAGATGGTTAAATTCGATGTTGTCTAAAGGGAAGTTAGAATACAGGTGTAGGCTAAATAAATCAATCAATAGTCTTGGTCCTATTGAAAGTGAAGGATCAATTATAAATAATATGAATAAAAACATTCCTAGTCATAGTGATAGTTACAATTCTAGTTACAGTACTGTTGATGATTTAGTCGGCATTCGGAATTTCATATCTGATGACACTTTTTTAGTTAGGGATAGTAATAGCTGCAGTTATTCCATCTATTTGGATATTGAAAATCAAATTTTTGAGATTGACAATGATCCTTCTTTTGTAAGTGAACTAGAAAGTTCTTTTTATAGTTTTCGGAACTCTACTTATCAAAATAATGTATCTAAGAGTGATGATTCCCACTATGATCAGTACATGTATGATACTAAATATAGTTGGAATAATCACATTAATAGTTGCATTGACAGTTATCTTTGGACTCAAATCTGTATTGATAGTTACATTTTAAGTGGTAGTCACAATTACAGTGACAGTTACATTTATAGTTCTATTTGTGCTGAAGGTGGAAATAGTAGTCAAAGTGAGAGTTTCAGTATAAGAACTAGCACGCATAGAAAAAATTTAACTACAACAGAACGTTCTAATGATCTAGATCTAACTAAAAAATACAGGCATTTGTGGGTTCAATGCGAAAATTGTTATGGATTAAATTATAAGAAAATTTTTAAATCAAAAATGAATATTTGTCAACAATGTGGATACCATTTGAAAATGAGTAGTTCAGATAGAATCGAACTTTTGATTGATCCAGGTACTTGGGACCCTATGGATGAAGACATGGTCTCTTTGGATCCCATTCAATTTGATTCGGAGAATCAACTTTATACTTATAAAGATCGTCTTTCTTCTTATCAAAGAAAGACAGGATTAACTGAGGCTATTCAAACAGGCACAGGTAAATTAAATGATATTCCAGTAGCAATTGGGGTTATGGATTTTCAGTTTATAGGGGGTAGTATGGGATCCGTAGTAGGAGAGAAAATCACCCGTTTGATCGAGTATGCTACCAATCAATTTTTACCTCTTATTTTAGTGTGTGCTTCGGGAGGAGCACGCATGCAAGAAGGAAGTTTGAGCTTGATGCAAATGGCAAAAATATCTTCCGCTTTATATGATTATCAATCAAATAAAAAATTATTCTATGTAGCAATCCTTACATCTCCTACTACTGGTGGGGTGACAGCTAGTTTTGGTATGTTGGGGGATATCATTATTGCCGAACCGAATGCCTACATCGCATTTGCGGGTAAAAGAGTAATTGAACAAACATTGAATAAGGCAGTCCCTGAGGGTTCACAGGAGGCTGAATCTTTATTCGATAAGGGCTTATTCGATCTAATCGTACCACGTAATCCTTTAAAAGGTGTTGTGAGTGAGTTATTTCAGCTCCACGCTTTCGTTCCCTCGAATCAAAATTCAATCAAGTAAAGCCTTACTTAACTTAAAAAATGAATTCTTTTTTTTTTTATTTCTTCCGCAAAATTTGGCACGGGGAAGAAAATGAATTTCATGCTCCCTTCTTAACATTACATGTGTATATATACTTCAACTATAGCAAATAGCGGCATAGAGTCTTGCATCTTTCTACATCTCTAGCGGATCTCTAGTTTTACTAAGAATCCTTGTTGTTGGATCGGATTATAACTACCTTTTTGGGAATTTGTACGAAAATCTTTATGAAATTTTATTAAAAAAAAATGCTAAGACAAGATAATAACTAAAATAATGCAAACGTCTATTATGATACATATATCTCATGTCGAAAGATGAGTAAGTCCATTTATTTAATTCGACATTCCTCATTCCTTTTCTATATATACTCACGTAGATATTACTTAGTATAATTATATATTGAATTAGTATAATTATAAGATACCTTTTATAACAATCAATAAATAACAGGTAAAACTATTAATATAACAATGAAAATATTAAGTCGAGGTATCCATTCTATGACAACTCTCACCACCTTACCCTCTATTTTTGTGCCTTTAGTGGGCCTAGTATTTCCGGCAATTGCAATGGCTTCTTTATTTCTTCATGTTCAAAAAAACAAGATTTTTTAAATATGCTGTCTATTTTTTTTTTTCAAAACTTAGACTTTGACGATAACACAGCTATCTATTTAGTAGACTAGAATCTAACATGTGGCTTACTCCAAACATAAGCGATTATACATACGTAAACATGATATCTGAGGAAATCAATTAGAAGTATTTCAAAATAGAAAATAGATAAGTTTCAAAATAGAAAATAGATAAGAGATCGGGCGACAAATGTTTGAGATATAAAATCAATATACCTATATGGATGTAGGTATCTATAGGGAATCATATAAAGGTGATGTTATTATTTTAGATCTAAGTAATTCGATGAATTACTTAGATCTAAAGTAAAGGTTCACATCAAAATAGTGCTAGTTGATTAGAGTTACTTCGGAAACAAAAAAAGTAAAATAGATTTTTTTTGATTCTCTTAATTCCAATAAAATGCAACGAGATCTAGTATGAATTGGCGATCAGAACGTATATGGATAGAATTTATAAGAGGATCTCGAAAAATCAGCAATTTCTGCTGGGCCTTTATCCTTTTTTTAGGTTCATTAGGGTTTTTATTGGTTGGAACTTCCAGTTATCTTGGTAGGGATTTGATAGCTTTATTTCCGTCTCAGCAAATAATTTTTTTTCCACAGGGGATCGTAATGTCTTTCTATGGGATTGCCGGTCTCTTTATTAGCTCCTATTTGTGGTGCACAATTTTGTGGAATGTAGGTAGCGGTTATGATCGATTCGATAGAAAAGAAGAAATAGTGTCTATTTTTCGTTGGGGGTTTCCTGGAAAAAATCGTCGAATCTTCCTACGATTCCTTATGAAAGACATTCAGTCCATCAGAATAGAAGTTAAAGAGGGTATTTATGCACGTCGTGTCCTTTATATGGAAATAAGAGGCCAAGGGGCCATTCCCTTGACGCGTACCGATCAGAATCTGACCCCACGAGAAATTGAGCAAAAGGCTGCCGAATTGGCCTATTTTCTTGCGTGTACCAATTGAAGTTTTTTGAAAAATGAAGTTCAGAATGAATTTTGTTCGTAGCAAGAGGGATAAAACTGAAATGAAAGAATAGTCTTTTTTATAGACCATAGTAATAGTATAATAACTTAACTGGAATTTCTTCAGAATGCTCATTTGACCCAAAGCAGACGTATACGGAACAGCCAGAAAACTTTCTTTGTCCGAAATTTTGATCCGTATGTAAATCAACTGCACAGTAACAAAAAAAAGTGGATTCTTTGTTATTTTCTTTCTGTATTATTTCGAAATTCAAGGATTAACTAATAAATCACAAATCAAAAACTAAAAAACAGGGAATGGATTCATAATAGTATGCATATGACTTGTAATAGAACTTATGTTTGATATAAATATTAGTAGTGTAGAGAGTTAACGAATGAAGTGAGTTCATTAAAAAATAAAAGACGAAAAAATGGAAAAAAAGAAAGCATTCATTCCCCTTCTATATCTTGCATCTATAGTATTTTTGCCCTGGTGGATCTCTCTTTCATTTAATAAAAGCCTAGAATCTTGGGTTACTAATTGGTGGAATACTGGTCAATCCGAAATTTTTTTGAATGATATTCAAGAAAAGAGTATTATAAAAAAAGTTCTAGAATTAGAGGAACTCTTTCTCTTGGACGAAATGCTAAAGGAATACCCAGAAACACATCTACAAAAGCTTCGTATCGGAATCTACAAAGAAACGATCCAATTGATCAAGATGCACAATGAGGATCGTATCCATATGATTTTGCACTTCTCGACAAATATAATCTGTTTCGTTATTCTAAGTGGTTATTCTATTCTTGGTAATGAAGAACTTGTTATTCTTAACTCTTGGGTTCAAGAGTTCCTATATAACTTAAGCGACACAATAAAAGCTTTTTCTATTCTTTTATTAACTGATTTATGTATAGGATTTCATTCACCCCATGGTTGGGAACTAATGATTGGTTCTGTCTACAAAGATTTTGGATTTTCTCATAACGATCAAATTATATCCGGTCTTGTTTCCACTTTTCCAGTCATTCTTGACACAATTTTAAAATATTGGATCTTCCGTTATTTAAATCGTGTATCTCCCTCACTTGTAGTGATTTATCATTCAATGAATGACTGAAAAATATAATGTTTGTTACTTTGTACATAAGTAAAACATTCAAAATTGTACTTATTCCTTCTACCCATCGCGAAGGATGCCTCCTATATTCGAGTAACTTTATTTCAGTAAATAGCAGAATCATGGATAGGGAACTATACTAGGGACCTACCTAATTTTATTGTAGAAATTTTTGGGCTCAATGATTGGACCATGCAAACTAGAAATACCTTTTCTTCGATAAAGGAAGAGATTACTCGATCTATTTCCGTATCACTCATGATATATATAATAACTTGGGCACCCGTTTCAAATGCATATCCCATTTTTGCACAACAGGGTTATGAAAATCCACGAGAAGCAACCGGCCGTATTGTCTGCGCCAACTGCCATTTAGCTAATAAGCCCGTGGATATCGAGGTTCCACAAGCGGTACTTCCTGATACTGTATTTGAAGCAGTTGTTCGAATTCCTTATGATATGCAACTGAAACAAGTTCTTGCGAATGGTAAAAAGGGTGGTTTGAATGTGGGGGCTGTTCTTATTTTACCCGAGGGGTTTGAATTAGCCCCCCCCGATCGTATTTCTCCCGAGATTAAAGAAAAGATGGGCAATCTTTCTTTTCAGAGCTATCGTCCCACTAAAAAAAATATTCTTGTGATAGGTCCTGTTCCTGGTCAGAAATATAGTGAAATCACCTTTCCTATTCTTTCCCCGGACCCTGCGACTAAGAAAGATGTTCACTTCTTAAAATATCCCATATACGTAGGCGGGAACAGGGGAAGGGGTCAGATTTATCCCGACGGGAGTAAGAGTAATAATAATGTTTATAATGCTACAGCAGCAGGGATAGTAAGCAAAATAATACGAAAAGAAAAAGGAGGATATGAAATAACCATAGTGGATGCAGCGAATGGGCGTCAAGTGGTTGATATTATCCCTCCAGGACCAGAACTTCTTGTTTCAGAGGGCGAATCCATCAAACTTGATCAACCATTAACGAGTAATCCTAATGTGGGAGGATTTGGTCAGGGAGATGCGGAAATCGTCCTTCAAGATCCATTACGTGTCCAAGGCCTTTTGTTCTTTTTTGCATCTGTTATTTTGGCACAAATCTTTTTAGTTCTTAAAAAGAAACAGTTTGAGAAGGTTCAATTGTCCGAAATGAATTTCTAAATCTGGGGATTTATCAAATAAAGTTCGTAAAAAAAAACCAAATTCTTGTTGGCAATTCTATAATTTAATTATGTATGATCAAAAAATTATGAAAAACTTTTTCCCTTGTTTTTTTTTTTATTCTTTTTCGACCCTATTTCGGTAATTACTTGTACCGCATTACTAGTCATAGTATGGATATTATATTGTCAGGAAGACTATTTTACCTCTTCTTTATTTCTTTGTTTTTTACAATACAAATAGGAGCGGTATTATTATGATTATTATGTCACTGGTGCCAGATTGAAATGTCATTGAATGTGTCTATTTTTATTCTAATAGAATAAAAATAGAGTAGATATTAAAAATAAGATAAGTAAATGGAGAATAGAAAAAAAATGAAGGGAACAAAGGATTCTAGAAGGAATTATGCATCTTTCTAGTATTCGATACCAGAAAAATTCCTTTTCTTGTTCTGGTGTCGAAATAATAAACTAATGAATTATTCTTGATCCCGTTCGTCAAAGATCTCTATTCTTAGTTTCAATTTTTCCCGGTTTATCAGAACCTTTTTTTCGATTTATTACATAAGTAGTGAACAAATTCAATGAATTTTTCAATTCTATTTTATATTAAAATAACTATAGAAAATTCTATTAGTATATTTTAATCTATTTAAAGGGTTTGTGATATCTGATCGATAGAAATATAATATTGTTATATTGGGATTGTATCATCCAGAAAGAGGGAATCGAGTGATTCTCTCTTTCTTTTTTTCGCTTTGAAATGAAAGTATCGACCGATACGATCGCGAAAGAGATGGTCTGAATCAATTTTTTTTTTGAAGCAATTCAGAATCAGAAAGAAATGAAGTTTTTTGAAAAAATAGGAAAGATCCATTTTTTCATTTATATGAATAAATTAGTCTAATTCTAATTAGTAAGAGCTCAACGGGACCTACCCCCTCTTTTTTTCTGATTTGAGGGGGATCCTGTTGAGTTCTTACGCTTTCATGTCTCCAACTCAGTTCATCCGATTATTACAGAGATGAACCTAAGCCGGAATATGAACCATAAAAGAAAATACCAACTAAACCGATCACAGGAATACCAGTTACAGTACCGATTATCCAAAGAGGAATCCTTCCAGTAGTCTCGGCCATTTGTCCCACTTCCCTCCCCATTTCATCAAGTGGTCGTGCTAGAGACAGAAACAGTCATAGATAATTATGAGATGATATCCTTCCGAATGGGATAAGATAATTCGTACTATTATTTAGTATTTTCTTTTATTTAATTGAAGAAATAATTGGAAAATAAAACAGCAAGTACAAAAATGAGTAATAACCCCCAGTAAAGACTGGTACGATTCAATTCAACATTTTGTTCGTTCGGATTTGATTGTGTCATAGCTCTATAATTCGGATTAGGTTTATCGTTGGATGAATTGCATTGCTGATATTGACCCTAAAAAAGAAACGGTAGGTACAGCTAGTCCGTGAACAGTTAACCATCGCACTGTAAAAATAGGATAAGTTTTATCGATAGTCATTTGGTCCTCCTAAAAAGATCTACTAAATTCATCGAGTTGTTCCAAAGAATCAAAACGGCCAGTTATTAATGGAATTCCTTGTCGGCTCTCTGTAAAATACTCATTTGGACGAGGGCTTCCAAAAACATCGTAAGCTAAACCCGTGCTGACGAATAACCAACCTGCAATGAATAGAGAAGGTATAGTAATGCTATGAATGACCCAGTATCGAATACTGGTGATAATATCAGCAAAAGAACGTTCTCCTGTGCTTCCAGACATGCCGAGCTCCACATATTCTTGTACAGTCAAAAGGGGGATCGATTCCGTAAAAGATGAGATCAGTAAATGGAAATTAACTGAAATTTTATCTTTGTAAGATCGTCAATATTGTACCGAGGGTGTTTTTAGAGTATACCGAATCAGTATAGCTATCCTTCTTCTGACGCAGCAACGCAATTTCACAATAAGTATCAAAATGAAGCACTAAAACTAAATAATATAATTTGTTTCTTCTTTTCTTGCTGCTTGTCGATGTAGAATCATATACCATTCATTCAATAGAAAATTCTGAAAATGCCTGTCTGTAGTATTAAGGATTCTATCGGTTATTGGCTTCGGGCTAGAAAGCGAAGATTGGGTAAAATGTGAATCCGACTGGTTGGTTTATAATAATTTAGGAAGCAGATTCTAATAGTCCCAAAATTCAATGAAATTAGACGTGAAATCTCGAAATATTTCTTTTGTGTTTGTAGTTATATTTTTGTTTGAATCTTTTTTTATTTTAAGGAATTGGTTAGTCGTCCAGTAACAAGTAACAGTAGTACATAGGATTCGATGAACGAAACAGAACAACGAATAGAAGAATAATAAATATTCGTAATGCACGCATTATTGTTTTATATTAGACTCAAACGATCGTTCTTCAACTAATTAGAAGAATGTTTTTAATATGGAAAGAATAAGAATAAATGGAGAACCTAGTTTCGAGTGATCTGATCGTGCGATACTTTTTTTCTTTTTAAAAAAGATTTTATGGAAATGAACCCACTACATAAAATCTAATTAGTGGGAATACAATTTCATAAATAAAGGGCATTATAAGGTCATTCATTCTTCAGCGATTCAAAGAGCATTTCATTTTTGGAATCAAGTTACACAACATAGTTTATTTATTATTTTTCTTTTTTTTTTTTTTTTTTTCTTTCTAATTATTTAGAATCCATTTAATAGATTTATATATTTACTAGATTTATATATTAAATTATTGTTTATAAATTCTTTATAATAAGAATATTTGTTTTGAAAACTCAAGAGTTGTTCAATGAATCCCTTGATTCCGAATTGCGGGATAGAGAGACAGATGATGAATTGATTTCTTACCTATGTCACAAGATTTTTGTTAGTATCATCTATAATCATAATAATAGATGAATCAAAAACTTTCAATTGAATATATTTTTTCAATTAGTATTTTTACTTATCCATCCGCGTATCTTTCAAAAATAGAAACTTAGGGAAGTGCTTTATAAACATATGGATAAAAATAACGTATTTCATTTAGCCTCGTCATGCCTACTATCACTAGTTATTTCGGTTTTCTACTAGCAGTTTTAACTATAACCTCAGCTCTATTTATCGGTCTGAACAAGATACGACTTATTTGATTAAAATTCATTGAATGCACAATTCAAAAAAAAGAAAGATTTCGGTGTTATTCAATATATTCTATATATTGTAGAGTTCTTTACCTTGTCAATTCAATTTCGAATTCTTGGTCATTGAGATTCATGGGCAATACCGATTAATATTTTAAGGATAGATATTACCTCTCCTTTTCCTCGTTCAACTAAATTGAAATGATTGAAGTTTTTCTATTTGGAATCGTATTAGGTCTAATTCCTATTACTTTGGCTGGATTATTTGTGACCGCATATTTACAATACAGACGGGGGGATCAGTTGGACCTTTGATTAATTAACAGTTCTTTTTTTTGATTGACCCCCTACTTGCTTTATAGGAGGTAAAATTTTGATTTCTGTTGAATTATTTCAGTATCATTTTGATTTAACAACAACAAGAATCGAATCACGCTCTATAGGATTTGAACCTACGACATCGGGTTTTGGAGACCCGCGTTCTACCGAACTGAACTAAGAGCGTTTTATTATCAAACTAAAAGCAACCCGAATATATCTTCGATACATATATTATCATAGAGAATATCATAAAATTAAATAAAAAAAGATTGATTCGATATATGTATGTTCAATTTTTATGGATCTCAATTGATTCCTCGTTACTGTTCAGAAGATAAGTAATAGGTAGGGATGACAGGATTTGAACCCGTGACATTTTGTACCCAAAACAAACGCGCTACCAAGCTGCGCTACATCCCTTTCAATTGGTCTACAGTGTTATTGTAGAGAATCCCTGTCTTGTTTTCCACATTTTTTATTTATTTCCTCCATTGGTATACACAAATTATCTTGCCATTTCTTCTTTTTTGTCTCATATCATATATAAAATATAATAAAAATAATAAAAAGACTTATATACGTATGAAATAATAAATATTAAATCCGCCGTAAAGAAAAATGAATATTTGGGGTGGGGCGGAAAGCTACATATTTTTTTTAATAAAAAAGGGAATATCTACCGAATTGAACTGTTGTACATTTCAATTTGAATTAGGAATTCCGCGGACAATACAAGCGGTTATTAACTATATATACATTTGATGGTATGTAATACCAGTATGTATTACAAATTACTATAAAGTAGGAGGGTTTTCAATGCGAGATCTAAAAACATATCTCTCCGTGGCACCGGTAGTAAGTACTATATGGTTCGGGGCTTTAGCGGGTCTATTAATCGAGATCAATCGTTTATTCCCGGATGCGTTGGTATTCCCGTTTTTTTCATTCTAGTTATTGACTTGGGAAGGGGTGAAGAAGATTAGAAAAACAATCAAATATCTTTGACTAATCCCCTTCCCCCTTCTTTTTTTTAGAGTTTTTAGACTTAGAATAAGTTAGAAAGAATCAAAATGGATTCAACCTCAGTCAAACTCGGACGCGGCGCCAGGTTCAAATTTAATTAATAAAAGAGTGAGAACGAAAATGAAAATGTGATGGCTAGGGCAACAATATCATACAAAATACTTAAATGAAAAACTGTACTGCGATTCTAAATTTAGAAATTATTGTATTACTATATTTTAATATTTGATTGTAACGAAATCTTTCATAATTTTATTTCGAGTTACCAATTTTTCTTTTTTTCTTCATTTTGGATCGGAAAATGGAAGAGTTGCGTGAATCAAAAATCCAAGGGAGGTTCATGGCCAAGGGTAAAGATGCCCGAGTAACTGTTATTTTGGAATGTACTCGTTGTGTTCGAAACGGTGTTAATAAGGAATCAATAGGGATTTCCAGATATATTACTCAAAAGAATCGACACAATACGCCTAGTCGATTGGAATTGAGAAAATTCTGTCCCCGGTGTTACAAACATACGATTCATGGGGAGATAAAGAAATAGATCGAACCGATCGGCTGTGTGTCACCCTTTTCCAATCCAAGGAAGATGAAAAATTACATATATTAGACATATTTTAGATTTAAATATAAACAAACCAAATCCTATTTCGATCGGATCTAAAATGATTTAGAATTAAGAAATAGGATTTTCGGGATAAGGAATAAAAAAACCATGGATAAATCCAAGCGACTCTTTCTTAAATCCAAACGATCTTTTCGTAGGCGTTTGCCCCCGATTCCATCGGGGGATCGAATTGATTATAGAAACATGAGTTTAATTAGTCGATTTATTAGTGAACAAGGAAAAATATTATCTAGACGGGTAAATAGATTGACCTTAAAACAGCAACGCTTAATTACTATTGCTATAAAACAAGCTCGTATTTTATCTTTGTTACCTTTTCTTAATAATGAGAAACAATTTGAAAGAAGCGAGTCGACCGCTAGAACTATTGGTCTTAGAACCAGGAATAAATAGACTTAGCTTACTCTTTAATTGAATTAAAATTCTAATCCAAACTCAACCGCAGATTGATTCTTTGTTCGAAAAATCCGAAAATCTAGATTCGATTGTCGTGTCGTAAGAAAAAGAAAGAATAGTGGAAGAAGAATAAATCGTTTTTTTTTTATTGAACATATTTGCTCATTTTGACCACTTTATCATATTTTATCATACTAATTTCTACTCTACCTTCTCGGAGTTCATTCTCCAGAGAACTCCATTTTAAGCATTCCGCTGGATTCTTTGCAATCTTCGTATTTTATGATCTCATTGGAAATCATATAAAGACAATTTCTATTTAATATCGCGATTTGGGCAAGTATTTTACGATTAAGAAGCAACTGCCTCTTGTACAGATTGTGTATGAATCTACTATAACTGTAGTCTACCTTATTAGATCGAATTACTGCATTTATTCGAGCGATCCACAACTGTCGAAAATTTCTTTTTTGCCTACCTCTATCCCGATAAGCTGAAGCCAAAGCTCTTATTTTCTGTTGAGTAATAGTTCGAGTAAGTCTTGAATGAGCCCCTCGAAAGCTTGATGCAAATAAACGAATTTTTGTTCTACGTCTCCGAGCTATATATCCTCGTTTAATTCTAGTCATTGAATAAATGAAACTTTGATGAATAACTAATGGATTTCCTTTCTTTCAGTTATTCCTTTCTCCTTTCCTAGTCTATTAATAACAAAACGTATTTTTCCAATGTATAAAATAAAAATTCCAATGGCTTTTGCTACTATAACCTTCCCGACCACTATTTCTTTTTTTGTTCTAATCACCCCAAAATACGAAATAGTATTTTTACTAGGTATAAAAAACAAAAATAGAGTAAATAAATAAAAATAGAAATGGATAAAGAAATAGTGGGTTCCTTCGTTTCTATGGTTACTTCTTAAACGGTGAGGTCCTCTCTATACACCGGAGCTCCTTCTTTTATTTCATCAATGTTATTGTTAACTTGTACAGTTCACCCTCTTTGGCTCTACCCATGAATTATCTAGTAATCGGTCTTTCACAACGAGATCTACCTATACAGTAACGGTATTTAATTATGAAGATTGGTTGGGTAGCTGACCCTCTTAGTCCGTTCTTGGAAGAATAAGGCTATAATCCTTCTGTTAAATAGGATTTCCTCTGCTTAATGGATAAGCATTTGTTACCAATGGGGAATTCTTTCTCATCTAAAATTGAAAATAGAGATGATTGGATTTGCACCAATAGAAACCATAAATTTGATACACAATAAAAGGATACGATAAATCTTTGTTTATTTATTTTCGGTAGTGAACGGATTTCTTCCATTCATTCTATCCTATTCACTGTACTTATAACTGATACGGGAAAAATTTTGTACTTTCTTTTGTCCCGGTCCATGGTCTAAACGAGTCGCACATACACCCTAGTACATGTTCCTCGACGCTGAGGGCATCCCCGAAGGGCGGGCGATTTGGTGACATTTCTGATTGGCTGTCTTGTGTTTCTAATAAGTTGTTTAATAGTTGGCATGTTGAATTGTATACATAATGAGTTGGTTTAGATCAATCCTAACCGGATGATTATGAATTACTTCTATATTCGATATTAATAATTAATATGATTAATAGTAATATATTAACCCCGGTAAAAAGAGAAAATCGAAAATTTCGGATTTTTGCGTGAAATACCTGCTATTTGTTATTCAACCGCTACAAGATCAACAATTCCATGAGCTTGGGCTTCTGTTGCTGACATAAAAACATCCCTTTCCATGTCTTCGGATATAACCCATAAGGGTTTGCCTGTTCTTTGTACATAAACCCTTGTGAGGATTTCGCGCAGCCTCAGTAGTTCTTTCGCTTCCAGGATAAATTCTACCGTTTGTGCCTCATAAAAAGAACTAGCAGGTTGATGGATCATTACCCTGATGATTTAATAAATGGTTTTCTCTATCTTACATCATTATCATGATGAGTCAAAGATAATAAAAAAAAGATAGGATTAACAACCGTACAGGCATCCTTTGTGCAGTGCATACGGCTCCACAATGGAATTCATTTTTACCTTCCAGCGAAGGAATAGAAAATATAGGATCTAGCAGACCCAGAGCAGTAAATGATCCAATAACCACCCTTCCTTTTTTTTAGTAATTTCAAAATACTATGATGGTTCCGTTGCTTTATGATTTCGTTTGTTATTCAGCAATCCCAAAGTTTCTTTTTTTTATTTTTTTTCTTAAAAATAAATATTTCGTAGTCTTTCATAACAGAAATATTGTTAAGAGTCTTCCGTCGTGAAAACAAAAAAGTTTGTGACGCTGAAAGAGGCCTCCGCGATAAATCAGCCTACAATCGGAAATGCCTTTTATCTCATACTACTCTTTCGATACATAACCTAATGGTTTAGAAAAAAAAAAATTCTCATATCGAATTCAAAGTGCCATGCTATTATTACTTAATATTTTATATGGCGAAGGCATAGTTTTCTTTTTGTCTAAAAAAAACTCATTGGCGCCGAGCGTGCGGGAATGCTAGACGTTTGGTAATTTCTCTCCTCCGACTAGAATAAAAGATCCCATTGAAGCGGCTAATCCCATGCATATTGTCTGTACATCTGGTTGCACAAATTGCATAGTATCATAAATACCTAATCCGCTTATTACCCCTCCACCGGGAGAGTTTATAAATAAATACAGATCTTTGGTATCATCCTCCATACTGAGATATACCATAAGACTAATAAGTTGATTCGAAATATCACTATCAACCTCTTGGCCTAAAAAAAGTAATCTTTCTCGATAAAGTCGGTTGATTAGGATAAAATTGTATCCCTTAAGAACCGTACGGGCACCTTTTGATGCATACGGTTCAAAAAAAATAGCGAAAAAAGAATCAATGTTTAGATTTTAGCCTTCTTTAGAGGACTCTTTCTAACTTCTAATGAAGGGGCTTTTTCTTACCTTCCATTTTTTTTTCAAAATGGATGAGTTTTGTCCTTTGGCCCGCGGTCGTTTATCTATACTATAAATTTCAATAAATAAAAAAACAATTCATTAAATTTTCAATTTATCGAACTAACTTTTCATTGATATATTGTTTCATCGAGATTCAATTTCAATTCCGATGTCATTTTCTTGTTCCAAAATGGTCTTCTTCAATTCTTTTAGGTTTATGCTCTACTCCGAGTCAAGATCTGCCCGATTTGGATTTGCACATATAGGACAAATGCCCCAATAGCATGGCTTTTTGCTACGACTTCTTTTTTTTTTTCAATTTACTTCATATTACTCGATTGATTAAAAGTTTTCTATCAATGCTATTGATAAATCGAATATGATACAAGTAGTAGTAATCATAGAATAGATAGATTCCAAATTGAGTTTTTTCTAAGCGGAGCCTGGATACTTCATTTTATTAGTACAACCGAGAAAACCATAAATTATTCTAATTGATAATATTAATCTGGATACCCCCCAAAAAATAGATCTAATTGCACTTCACGCTCCAAATTTTTGATGATTAAATCAATCCGTCTTGGGCGAAAGAGAGGATATCTCGATCGGGGGAGAGAACGGGGAAATACCATATGACCCAATATATCTGACAAGTCGCACTATAGGTCAACCCACGATGCGTCTTCCTCTCCGGGACTTCGAAAAGGTACTTTTGGAACACCAATAGGCATTAAAGCAAAGAAAAAAGAATTAAGTACTATAGCTAACTTTGATGTGGAAGCGTAACAACGGGTTTATTGTCTTAATAAATAAGATGGGCCTTTATCAGATTTTATCTTTTAGCATATTTTATACATAGATTTAATAAGTTCATAAAAAAGGAAAACAGAATTAATAAGGGAAACTTCTTCCCGAATAGGTTTTTGAATGATGAACAAGTATGTATACATTCACTCCTATAAAATAGGATCAATTCCCATCTACCATTGCGTATTGGTACTTATCGAGTATAGAATAGATCTGCTTCTTTTTGTTCCTACGAATAGAATCGAATTGTTCCATTATTACTAAAAGAATAGACTAAATATTAATCCTTTCGCCAAGATAATCCCCTCAAAAGGGGAGGTCCGTAGCATAGTTTTTTTTTTCAGTGCAATAAAGTTACATAGTGTCTATTTTTCCTTGATAAAGGGGTATTTCCATGGGTTTGCCTTGGTATCGTGTTCATACCGTTGTATTGAATGATCCCGGTCGTTTGCTTTCTGTTCATATAATGCATACAGCTCTAGTTGCTGGTTGGGCCGGTTCAATGGCCCTATACGAATTAGCAGTTTTTGATCCCTCTGATCCTGTTCTTGATCCAATGTGGAGACAGGGTATGTTCGTTATACCCTTCATGACTCGTTTAGGAATAACCAATTCATGGGGGGGTTGGAGTATCACAGGAGGGACTATAACGAATCCGGGTATTTGGAGTTACGAAGGTGTGGCCGGAGCACATATTGTGTTTTCTGGATTGTGCTTCTTAGCAGCTATCTGGCATTGGGTGTATTGGGATCTAGAAATATTTTGTGATGAACGTACAGGAAAACCTTCTTTGGATTTGCCGAAGATTTTTGGAATTCATTTATTTCTCTCAGGGTTGGGTTGCTTTGGTTTTGGTGCATTTCATGTAACCGGATTGTATGGTCCGGGAATATGGGTATCCGATCCTTATGGATTAACCGGAAGGGTACAAGCCGTAAATCCTGCGTGGGGTGTCGAAGGGTTTGATCCTTTTGTTCCGGGCGGAATAGCCTCGCATCATATTGCAGCAGGTACATTGGGCATATTAGCGGGCCTATTCCATCTTAGTGTTCGTCCGCCCCAACGTCTATACAAAGGATTACGTATGGGAAATATTGAAACCGTCCTTTCCAGTAGTATCGCTGCTGTATTTTTTGCAGCTTTTGTTGTTGCTGGAACTATGTGGTATGGTTCAGCAACTACCCCGATTGAATTATTTGGGCCCACTCGTTATCAATGGGATCAGGGATACTTCCAGCAAGAAATATATCGAAGAGTTAGTACCGGGTTAGCCGAAAATCAAAGTTTATCAGAAGCTTGGTCTAAAATTCCTGAAAAATTAGCTTTTTATGATTATATCGGGAATAATCCCGCAAAAGGTGGATTATTCAGAGCGGGTTCCATGGACAACGGGGATGGAATAGCTGTTGGTTGGTTAGGACACCCTGTTTTTAGAGATAAAGAAGGGCGCGAACTTTTTGTACGCCGTATGCCGACCTTTTTTGAAACATTTCCGGTTGTTTTGGTAGACGGAGACGGAATTGTTAGAGCCGATGTTCCTTTTCGAAGAGCAGAATCGAAGTATAGTGTTGAACAGGTCGGTGTAACTGTTGAGTTCTATGGCGGTGAACTCAATGGAGTCAGTTATAGTGATCCTGCTACTGTGAAAAAATATGCTAGACGTGCTCAATTGGGTGAAATTTTTGAATTAGATCGTGCTACTTTGAAATCCGATGGGGTTTTTCGTAGCAGTCCAAGGGGTTGGTTTACTTTTGGGCATGCTTCCTTTGCTTTGCTCTTCTTCTTCGGACACATTTGGCATGGTGCGAGAACCTTGTTCAGAGATGTCTTTGCTGGTATTGACCCAGATTTGGACGCTCAAGTAGAATTTGGGGCATTCCAAAAACTTGGAGATCCAACTACAAAAAGAGTCTAGTCTGATACAAGATTGCTCTGTTCTTTTTTTCCTTTATTTTTTGATTTGACATAGATAGGGTACCGGATAAATCTTTATTCGGATTGCTTACTTTTCATTTCTTTGACTCTTGTCTTGGTCTTTTTTTTATCCGTAAAAAGATCCCAATTAAACAGGTATGGAAGCTATAATTGTAAACCGAAATCAAATCTATGGAAGCATTGGTTTATACATTCCTCTTAGTCTCGACTCTAGGAATAATTTTTTTCGCTATCTTTTTTCGCGAACCGCCTAAAGTTCCAACTCCAACTAAAAAGGCAAAATGATTTCTCATTATCTCAATTGAAGTAATGAGCCTCACAATATTGTGAGGCTCATTACTTCAACTAGTCCCCGTGTTCCTCGAATGGATCTCTTAGTTGTTGAGAGGGTTGCCCAAAAGCAGTATATAAGGCATACCCAGTAAAACTTACAAGTAAACCAGATATAGAGATGGCAACTAGGGTTGCTGTTTCCATTATTATATAATTTCAAGACCACAATGGATCTATAATAAGATCATTTATTTACAACGGAATGGTATACAAAGTCAACAGATCTCACTGAATAAAAAAAAATATAGGATTATTTATGGCTACACAAACCGTTGACGATAGTTCTAGATCTGGGCCAAGACGAACTGTTGTAGGGGATTTATTGAAACCATTGAATTCGGAATATGGTAAAGTGGCTCCTGGGTGGGGAACTACACCTTTAATGGGTGTCGCGATGGGTTTATTTGCGATATTCCTATGTATTATTTTGGAGATTTATAATTCTTCCATTTTACTGGACGGAATTTCAAGCAATTAGATTCGATTCACAAGAACCCCTAAATAACTTTTCAATAAAAAGGAAAGTCTAAAGTATGTAGGTTTCTGCTTTTTAGCCCACTATTTTTTGGTAGTTCGATCGTGGAATTTATTTTTTTCTGTATTTCCGGAATATGAGTGTGTGACTTGTTAGAATTGATCCTATGGATACGACAGAGAAGAAGTCGGTCATCTTGATGAAGATGATTTGATCTCGTTGGATATTCAGTCTAGGCTAGTATCTGGAGCACAGAATATATGAAATAGATTCCAAAATATTAGAACAAATATTAGAACTATGATTCATACTTATCAGACCTCGTGGCCGGACTCCGAAACAAGAGTTAGAAGTGATAAATAAAAAAAATTTATTCTTTCGTTTCTACTTATTTTGGTTAAAGGATAAACCTTTCTTTAGCTTTTTTCATTATATTCAGTCATTGAATAAGCATTGAATAAGTGATAATCCAAGGGTTCTTACTCAGGGAATTTTTGAACTTTTTTTGGAAGGTTTTTTATTGAATCATCGTGGTTCTAGTCTGAATCTAAGGTTTTAATTGATTCATAGGGTCTTAACAAGATAATTCCTATCAATAATAAAGAAAACAAGAGTAAAGTCGCATTACATACAAATCAAAGAAAAAAAATAGGTAAATAGAAGATTCAAGAGGCCCCTAATGATCAATATAACTATGAATGAGCCGACTTGATATTTGGGCATTATAACTACAAAGAAGACTTTTCGGATTTTGATTCTTTCGTATCTTGATACAAAAAATTGAATCATAGCATTAAGAAGTTTGAAACTTTTTAGTACACATATCCGTTACGAGCGGTATTTGGGTGTTTCTGTTTGAGCCGTACGAGACGAAATTCTCATATACGGTTCTCAGAGGGGGGTCCCCTTGGTTTACCTATCTCAATAAAGTGTATGATTGGTTCGAAGAACGTCTTGAAATTCAGGCGATTGCAGATGATATAACTAGTAAATACGTTCCTCCTCATGTCAACATATTTTATTGTCTAGGAGGAATTACGCTTACTTGTTTTTTAGTACAAGTAGCTACGGGGTTTGCTATGACTTTTTACTACCGTCCGACCGTTACTGAGGCTTTTGCTTCTGTTCAATATATAATGACGGAAGCAAATTTTGGTTGGTTAATCCGATCAGTTCATAGATGGTCGGCAAGTATGATGGTCTTAATGATGATCCTGCACGTATTTCGCGTGTATCTTACTGGTGGATTTAAAAAACCTCGTGAATTGACTTGGGTTACAGGTGTGGTTCTGGCTGTATTGACCGCATCCTTTGGTGTAACTGGTTATTCCTTACCTCGGGACCAAATTGGTTATTGGGCAGTCAAAATTGTAACAGGTGTACCGGAAGCTATTCCAGTAATAGGGTCGCCTTTGGTAGAGTTATTACGCGGAAGTGCTAGTGTGGGACAATCTACCTTGACTCGTTTTTATAGTTTACACACTTTTGTATTACCTCTTCTTACTGCCGTATTTATGTTAATGCACTTCCCAATGATACGTAAGCAAGGCATTTCTGGTCCTTTATAGAGAATAGAAATCATAGATTTGTAATTAGTTATTTATGATTACTCAGGGGGGAAGAAGAGTATTTCATTGCTGCAAATATGGATTATTGAAAAATAAGACATGTATTTGGATATTTCCCTTCAACTCCACGAAATTTTATTCGTTATTTTTCAATAATAGTTGAAGGGAATTCTTCGAAGAGAAAATGGATTATGGGAGTGTGTGACTTGAACTATTGATTGGACCGTGTAGATATATGTCTTTTTATCTGCCACATTGGGATTCACAACAAAATGTGTCTTTATTCCAACCACCGCGAAAGCTCCATACAGAGGGTAGGCTGGTTCGCTTGAAGAGAATCTTTTCCATGATCAGACTTGACCATGTCGTGCATGACCAGGCTCCGTAAGATCCATTAGAATAGGTGATATATATGCCATAATACAGATTATGTTTTATCTATTTCACTTACTTAATAGTATGAAAATGCATTCATTTCCTCTGCATTGACTCGATTTATAATACTATCGGAGTGAAACAAGGGATCTAAAGAAGAACATAGGCTAGACTCTATTAGTAACAAGTAAATCCTTTGGATGTAAAAAGTATCAATATTTTTGGGGGCTAAAGCCCCATCGCAAGGTTTGAGACGACCCAGAAAGCACTTGAACATTATCAACTTTGTAAGCCTACTTGGGTATTGAGCATTTATCTGTACGAACTTAATTCCTTGCAATGGATAATTGTAACTCTTGAAAACGGAATCCGCTAAATTTTTTCTTACATTGAATCACTCATTTATTTTATATATGCTTGGATAAGATATCGATTTTTTTTTCTGGATCCAGTTGGTTCGTTTGATTTGTGCTCGAGCCGGATGATGAAAAATTATCATGTCCGGTTCTTTCGGGGGATGGATCCATAATAATTCACCTATCCTAATAACAAAAAAACCAGATTTGAATGATCCTGTATTAAGAGCTAAATTGGCTAAGGGTATGGGTCATAATTATTACGGAGAACCCGCATGGCCCAATGATCTTTTATATATTTTTCCAGTAGTCATTCTAGGTACTATTGCATGTAACGTGGGCTTAGCGGTTCTAGAACCATCAATGATTGGTGAACCCGCAGATCCATTTGCAACTCCTTTGGAAATATTGCCGGAATGGTATTTCTTTCCCGTATTTCAAATACTTCGTACAGTGCCAAATAAGTTATTGGGTGTTCTTTTAATGGTTTCCGTACCGGCGGGATTATTAACTGTACCATTTTTGGAGAATGTCAATAAATTCCAAAATCCATTTCGTCGTCCAGTAGCGACAACCGTCTTTTTGATTGGTACCGCAGTAGCTCTTTGGTTGGGTATTGGAGCAACATTACCGATTGATAAATCCCTAACTTTAGGGCTTTTTTAAATTGATTCAATTGTGAAATAAATAAAATATCACGATGTGTGTATCTAGGGAATAGTTGCTTCAAAGTGAATTACCCCTAGATACACATATTTAATGAAATTTTTGATTTATTTTGAGTATACGGATTCTGTTAAAGATTCAAACTTCATTTTCGTCTTTTTTTTTTATAAAGTTTTTTTACAACAAAAATCCAATGGATTTCAAATTTATGCAAAATTCTTTTCCATTTCGAGAATGTCTAATATATGTTTTACGTCTTCTATGCGAAAATGTTTGATTTTCATAAGTTCGTCTGGACTATTATTCAAAAGGTCAAATAATGTATGTATATTGCACCTTTTGAGGCAATTATAGATCCTAGGAGGCAATTCTGATTGGTCAATAAAAATATATTTTAATGCTCTTTCTTTTTTCTTTTTTCTTAGTTTCGCCAATTTCTCATGAAAAGTAAAAAGGGGTAAAGTAACTTTTTGTTTATTATTTTTAAAATGGAAGTTTTCTTTTTCTTCTTCCGCATGTAAAAAAGGAATAAATAAATCAATCAAATTCCGAGAGGCTTCATGAAGTGCTTCTTTAGGAGTTAAACTTCCATTGGTCCATATTTCGAGAAAAAGTATCTCTTGTTTTTCATTCCCATTTACATAAGAATGAATACTATGATTAACATTTCGAACAGGCATGAATATAGCATCCATAGGATAACTTGCGTCTTGAAAATTATTTGGCGTTTGTATATGATATCCGCGATTCCTCTCGATCTTTAATTCAATACAAAAATTAATTGGTTCCGTTAGGTTAGCTATATGCTGTGTATTATCAACGATTTCCACCGAAGGTGGTAAGATGATGTCTTGAGCAGTTACGCATCCAGGACCCTTGACACAAATAGACGCATCACGAGTTCCATACAGATTACTTCTCAATACAATTTCTTTCAAATTCATTAAAATTTCATGTACTGATTCTTGAATACCGACTATGGTAGAGTATTCATGTGGGATTTTTTCAGATTTTGCACGTGTGATACATGTTCCCTCTATTTCTCCAAGCAAAGCTTTTCGCATCGCAATGCCTATAGTATCCCCTTGTCCCTTCATAAGTGGAGACAGAATAAAGCGTCCATAATAAAGACGCTTACTGTCTGCTCTTGATTCAACACACTTCCACTTTAGTGTCCGAGTCGATACTCTGATTTTCTCTCGAACCATAGTAATATTTTTTGATAAAATCATTGAATTATTTATTTCTCTTGAAATTTCTCTTCAATGTTTATTTTTACACACGTCGTTTTTTAGGGGGCCTACAGCCATTATGTGGCATAGGGGTTACATCCCGTATGAAACTTAATAGTATACCGCTTCTCCGAATAGCTCTTAATGCTGCATCTCTTCCGAGACCGGGGCCCTTTATCATAACTTCGGCTCGTTGCATCCCTTGATCCACTACTGCCCGAATAGCATTTCCTGCTGCGGTTTGGGCGGCAAATGGTGTCCCTCTTCTTGTACCTTTGAATCCACACGTACCGGCGGAGGACCAAGAAATTACCCGACCCCGTACATCTGTAACAGTCACAATTGTATTGTTGAAACTTGCTTGAACATGAATAACGCCCTTTGGTATTCTACGCGTACTTTTACGTGAGCTAATACGTCCATTTCTACGTGAACCGATTCTTGGTATGGGTTTTGCCATATTTTATCATCTCATAAATCTAAGTCAGAGATATATGGATATATCCATTTCATGTCAAAACGGATCCTTTAATTTCTTTTTATGTATATATTGTGGGTGGCCTTTAGGGGTCCTTTTTTTTATAAAGATTATCCTTGTCTTTGTTTATGTCTCGGATTGGAACAAATTACCATAATTCGTCTCCGCCTACGGATCAGGCGACATTTTTCACAAATTTTCCGAATGGAGGCCCTTATTTTCATATTTTTTATTCCTTACCTTAATCTACTTATTGGAAGAAAATAAGTTTCTTGAAATTTTCTATTTCGAATTGGATCTCCCTACAAAAAAAAGAATATTGCACGTGAAAAGACTACTTCACCTAATCATTCGAATCTTTGTTTCGTAGTCTATAAATTATACGCCTTCTGGTCCTGGTTGAATCGTAACAACTTACTGAAATTTTGACTCTCTATTACCTAGTATATGGATAAAAACTATGTTGAATCCTTCCTGAAACGTAACCTAGAATTGGATCCTCATTATCTAAACAAACCCAAAACATATCATTGGTAAGTGATTCAGTAATTAAACCTTCAGAAATCCTTTTTTGCTCTTTCATTCCAGACGAAACACCCTTCAAAGTATCAATTAATCAAGGGGGAGTCGTATTATAAACTATAAACCCACCTCTTTTCTTTTTTTTTTTTTTTTACAAATAGGGAAGTTCTGTGTATAATTCGAATATCATAAAGATTACCATATATAACACAAAATTTCGCCGCCGATTCCCTGTAGTCGAGCTTCTCGGTCTGTCATTATACCCCGAGAAGTAGACAGAATTACAATGCCCATTCCGCCTAAAATTCTAGGAATTTTTTGATAGTTAGAATATATTCGGAGACCAGGTCGACTGATCCGTTTTAAATTTAAAATCGTTTTATATGGTCCTTTCCTATTTCTTCTATGTCGTAGGGTTAAAACCCAAAAATCCTTGTTGCTTTCCCGATGTTTCCTTACGTTTTCAATAAAACCTTCTCGTAAAAGTATTTTAA
>NW_026124390.1:15000-17500 GCF_025177605.1 Cucumis melo
TGAATTGGCTTATTCGAAAAAAGCCTTGTTCTTTGGAAGATCTATCTCGTGTCTGGTACTGCACGGTTCCACTCTGCAAGAACTCCAAATCATTCTCTTGAAGCTCATCCTCTTTATCATAAATGATCCGCTTGCCCCGAAATGACCTAGCCCAATAGGGAAATCCCAATTCATTGAGCCTTTTGATACAATCAAATAGAAAGCCCCAAGGGCGCCATATTCTAGGAGCCCAAACTATGTAATTGAAGAAATCCTCCTCTATCTCTATCTGTTGCGGGTCGAGGACTCCTTCCCCTTCTTCAAACTCCGATTCGTATTGTTGATAGAGAAATCTCTGATCAACGATAGAACAAGATCCATTTTGTATCATATCTAAGGGATTCCTGGGTTCGGGCCGAAGAAGCAATGTCACTCGATCATTATCAAATCGACTGCAATCTTTTTCTGTCCGTGAGGATCCCAACAGAGCGCCTTCTACTTCTAATAGGCCATGAACTAGATCAGAATCATTCTCAACGAGTCCATAGATCCCATTTTTTTCATCGGGTCCGGGTAGAGACCAAAGGTCTTGAACGACCAATCCGGCAGAACAAATCAAAACATAAAGAAGTATCATTAATTTCTTCATGCTCGTTTGAAGTTCGAAGTACCAGTTGTACAAATAAGAACCCCCTTCGTTACATGATTTCTTCTTCATATAGATAGATATAGGATCTATGGAGCAATTACTTAGAAGTACATTTTGTGCAACAGCCCTTCCTATCTGATAGAAAAGGATCGCATGATCCTGAAACGATCTTACCTGGGATAGCAAATCCCAAGTTTGTCTATGAAGAGCAGATTGAATTATATTAGTGTCTATAATTGATTTCTTCTGCGTAATACTAATCGATAGGGCCTCATTGGTAAGTGCTACAAGATCTCGTACATTGGAACCCATGGTTATGGAACCGAATCCATTAGTATGGAACATTTTCTTTTCCAAGCGAAATCCCCTAGTATATGAAAGAGTGAAAAAGTGCTTTCGTTGTTGTGGAATAAGAAGCCTTCGTATTTTAATGCATGTATTCAATTTATTCGGAGCTATTAGAGCGGGATCCACTTTTTGGGGAATATGGGTCGAAGCAATAACAAGAATATTTGTAGTGGAACATCTTTCAAAATCCCTGGAGAGATAGTTCACTAATAGACCAAGGGATAAGTAATTCGACTCAGTCACATACAGATTATGAATGTTTGGAATCCATATTATGCAAGGAGACATTGCTTTTGCTAATTCGAATTGAAGGGTGATATAAAATCGGTCTATTTCCAGCATCATATCCTTAGTTAGCGCATTCATCATAGTTAGAAGCTCCAGCTCCGTATCAAGGTCACGGTCGATATCGTCACTATCATCAATATCGCCACTATCATCAATATCGTCACTATCATCAATATCGTCACTATCATCAATAAGAAAACCCTTAGGCTTCTTATCCAGCAACTTGTTCAGAAATACTGTAACGAAAGGAAGATAGGAGTTTGTCGCTAGGTATTTGACCAAATAGGATCGTCCAGTTCCTATAGAACCTATCACTAAAATACCCCTAGAGGGGGGGAGGGCTAATAAGCGGAGCGAAAAGGGTTTTCCATGAGATGGGAAATGAAAACTATTAGCCCCACACGAGGTTTGTGAATAAGTGATTGTCTGATAATGAGCAAGGAATGTCCGTCTTTCTGCTAAACAGGATGTATTGAACTCATAATTCATTAGATACTTTTTATGAATGTCAACTAAGTATCGTAAGTAAATTACTCCCGGTTGTTCAATCATTTGATAACCAGAGTCATTCTTTGATAAATGATCACTATGAGTCAGACTCAATAGAATTTGATCAATCCTTTTTTCTGTCGTTAAGGTGGAGAACTGAATCAAGAATTCTCTTTCTTTATCATCAATCGAATCACTGTTCGAGACCCAGGATTGGATTTTCTCATCAATCCAATCACCGTTCACATTTTTTCTTATCAATGAATATATCTCTTTACTTGTATGACTTAGATGTCTCGTATTTCTCGAAAAAGCGATTCGATTGATGGGATTTGGTATGATACTTATGAGATCGATGAGATTGATATTCCAATCTTTCTTCTTCGAACGTATTGATTTGACCCCATAAGCGGGACCGCCACCCCATAGCATGTTGCCACCAGAGAAGCAGAACCCCATATTTCTTCTAGAGAATCTCCTAATTGTTCCAGAGCAACTAGAAAGAGATTCTTTAACCAGAAAGAATTCCTGGGATACCTATCCAGAAGTTTTCGCAACTCAATCATGTATGATGGAATCATCAAAGATTTGACCTTTTCGAACTCTGTCTGTAACTCACTATAGGCTCGAGAAACAAAGAGAAGATGTGTACGAACGAGATATACAGCAATAAGAAGAAGGAAAAGGATTGAATAGAGGAACTCCCGAACATTTGGCCATCTCAGATGTGTCGATATCGATGGTGAC
>NW_026124391.1:0-2500 GCF_025177605.1 Cucumis melo
AATAATAATTATTAGTGAGCAATAATGGAATAATTCTTTTATATTCATAGAGATAGGGGACATAATTCACATGGATATGGTAAGTCTCGCTTGGGCTGCTTTAATGGTAGTCTTTACATTTTCTCTTTCCCTCGTAGTATGGGGAAGAAGTGGACTCTAGAAGTACTACTAATTGAAAAATAAAACTGTATTGTTTTTGGTTTATTTTATAGATCGTTCTGCAAAACTTTTTTTCTTTTATTTTGAAAAGTAAAAAAAAAAAGAGTTCGGATTATAAGTTTTTAAGTGGATCCATACTTTCAACACGAAAGAACATAGACATAGTGGTTGTCCAATGAGATACTACGCATAATAATATACTACCTCATAATAAGATAGTACCTCGGGGTAGCCACCCACATATTACGTGCTTACCACTTCTTTTATTTATTATTATTAGTATTTTAGTTATTTTCAAAATAGGATTTTTTCTTGTTTTAGGGAACTCATTTCATATCATGCTTCAAACGTTAAATAAAAATGGGGTTTGCTAATTCTTTTCGAAATCCGAAGATAAAAAGTTCCCATGGAACCGAACTCCTGGATCATCTGTCAACTGCTCAATCAATTACTTCTTTCGAATGCTAAAAAAAAATTAGTGGCCTTTCGATTATTTGATTTCAGATTCATTCTAATCAACATGAATTATGAAGCAAAGAAATAGAATTGGGCCACTATGTATATTAGATTAATATTACATATATGTAATTGATATGATATCTATATATAAATAGAAAGATATATATTGTATATTCATCTATATTCAAATTGATCGATATTCAACCTCTATTTTTATAGAGTACAATTTTATATTTATACACTTCAATAACAATAATAGATAGTATGGTAGAAGGATTCATATATTTCTTTCTACCATACTATCGGATCTTATCGAATACTTCTCTCGTAGAATACTGATAATTCTAGTCCGCCAATTTCATTTAAGACGCGAAATTTTAATGCTTTTCATTTTTCTTATCTTCAATCATTGATAAGAACTAAAACGTCAAGGTTAATTCAAATTAATCACTTTGACTGATTGTTTTTACGTATATTATAAGTAAAAAGGCGGTCGGAACTAGAATGAACAGTGCAGTAGCAATAAATGCGAGAATATTTACTTCCATAATATCATCGTTTCATTTTTTATTCGCAATAACTCGGGATTTAATCCCATAGAGATGATAAATGTTTCGCTTGTAAATTCAAGGGGATGCGTTGCATCTCGATGATATCGAATCGTATTAAAATATCATGAATAACAATATCGGAGCTATCAAATCGATTCATCGTCGAGAATTGAATAGTATAACATAGGAAGATCTTTTATCCATACCGAATTTAAACAAAATGGGATTCCTGATGCAATCAAGAATTTCGTTACTTTTTTTTATTTATAATTTTTTGCATTCTTTCTTTTCTATAATCTACTGCCCTCTTATTCAATGCAATCATCTGATGAAGTCTCATCAGACTACCTTTACCCTTACATTGTTTATAAACAAACTCAAGCAAAGAATAGCAGCGAAATTCAAAAAAGGAAAAGGAGGTAGGTTCGAACTAAACTCCTTCCTTTTTTTGTACTTATAAAATCTTCTTAAAAAAAAGAAATAAAAACGAAACTTAAACTTTCAAAAATTCTTAATTACCTCACTAAGAGAGATAGATGGGATCCTTGTTTGTATTAATATCCTCTTTCCTTGAATTAGTAGTGGGACGTATATATCAAAAGTTAAGTGTTAAATTTTAATAAGATAGATTATTTCAAATTCAAATTAGTAATTGAATTTACTAATTGAGGTTACAAAAAATCGGAGCCAGAACGGATATATTTTGCTTTCAGACGAAAAATTAGATCAAAGTTTACTATGTAAACTTTATTTTGTATCGTCCAAATTCCCTTTATGTATGTGCTTTCCGGAAACGTATAGTACTCTATTTCATTAGAAAAATCGGGCGTAATCAACTAGACCCAGTACGCCTTCGAATCCTGAATATGATGCTACCAATAATTGTGGTAATTCACATATGGCACATATGTCTTTCTCCCATCAATTAGTACTCGTTGAAGAAATCAAAATTCCCATATTTTTTTGTTGAAAAATGTGGAAAAAAAATAAGAGAGATCCCGTTTGGAATAAAATTCAGTTATGTTATTTGTTCTCTCTTTCACAGGAAAGGAAGAGATTAATTGATGTATTTTTTTTTTATTGGATTTGGATCCATCGGGACTGACGGGACTCGAACCCGCAGCTTCCGCCTTGACAGGGCGGTGCTCTGACCAATTGAACTACAATCCCAGGGAAATAAAGTGTACAACATATGTTGTTGATTTAATTTCCTTCAAACCTTTCTATGTAGATTTTTGATTCGAATTGTCATATTCTACCAGACAGAGACGCGAGTAATAAAGTAATAGATTGATATGCGCGGAGACATGGACTTTAGTGTGAGAAGCATG
>NW_026124391.1:15000-22500 GCF_025177605.1 Cucumis melo
CAATACTCAGCGGCTTGATTGAACCAAGCCTCCGCAATTTCAGAATCTCCCTGTCGAATGGCCTGTTCTCCCCGGTCGGAATAGGCAGGTAAATTCCTTCCCTTAGAACCGTACTTGAGAGTTTCCTACCTCATACGGCTCAACAGTCAATTCTTTTGCTGTCCCATATTTAAAAAAATTTATCATATCTAATCTAATTGAATGAAATTTTTCATAGATCTAGCCCATTTTTTTTTCTCGAGTTAAGCAAAAGCGGTTAATTATATAAGTTTCAAACTTCAATTTTGCTGAATAATTAAATAAGTTTTATCTTTTCTCCCACCTTCAGAAGAATAAAGCATAGGCATTCCACCCACTATCGTTACAATTTTCTGAAAGATAACTATCTCGGTTTCATCTAGAAATTTATATAGAATCCTTGAAAAAGACTTTCCTTCATAAGAAAGAAAAGACTTACTGTCTTTGGGATCTGATGCTACACCGCTGCTCAATATTGTAGGGGATCCACCCTATTACATAAGTGGATTCCTTCATTTTGATCTTATATCATGATATAAGTAAGCAGTTTTTATTGTATCGGCCAAAAACCTGACTAATTGATCTTTACGGTGCTTCTTCTATCAATTAGATCCTTTATCCATAGAATAAAGTATCTAGGCATACCTATTTCTTCATATTTCTGCTTCTATGAAGTTTCTTTCTTTGCTACAGCTGATACAAATCGTTAGTTTGGACAATACATATGTAGAAAGCCTATTTTTTTTAGTATTTATTAGCGAATTTTCTCTTTTTTTTCTTTCTATAGTGGAGATAGTCGCACGTAATGACAGATCACAGCCATATTATTAAAAGCTTGTGGTAAGAACGGGTTTCGTTCTAGTGCCCGAAAATAATATTCCAAAGCTTTTGTATGTTCTCCGTTCCTTGTGTGGATAAGACCTATGTTATAGAGTATATAACTTCGATCATAGGGATCGATTTCTAGTCGCATAGCTTCATAATAATTCTGTAGAGCTTCCGCATAATTTCCTTCGGATTGAGCCGACATCCGTTACGGTCGTTCGTTATTCCATTGAAAGAATCTCCGTTCCAGAACCGTACGTGAGATTTTCATCTCATACGGCTCCCCCTTTATCTGATGCGCATAATGAGATGAGAATAATACATGAAATCAAAAAACATTGAAATACTCTCATTATGAACTCATGGGACTAGCGTTTTTACAAAAAATCTCTAGCCAACCTTCCTGTAAAAGATCTTTTCTTAACATCAAGCATGGTTTACTAGATAAAAATAAAAATGGTAACTCTAACAATTTCTTTGTCCTCAACGCCTCTAAATTTCCAGGAATTAGTCACTTCAACAGTCTTCGATGGTTATACAGGTATCCAAAATACAAACGAGATGGATGTTTGTTGTCCCAACCATTTTTCTAAGTTCCGATCCCGATAAGGAAAAGGTATAATTTATAACAAAGTTTTCGTGTTGTTGATTCCTAGGTGTAGTGCTTCTTCCCCTCTGCTACCTATTTTTACTAGTGAATATTTTTACTAGTGGAGTAGGGTTGACTTAATCCATAGGTTACACCTTTCGCTTAATACTAGAATCGACAATTCTAGCATCTAAGGTTACATTAATCGGGGATACACGACAGAAGGAATTTTTTGATTTTCAAATTGCACCTCCAAGAAGCGTAGATTTATTTCAATTATTGTTTTCTTTCTATCCCGAATACTGTGTCTTTCTACTAAGACGGAGAGCGGTAAAGAAAATTGAAAAAAAAAAAAATCAAATCGCACCATCTCTGTAATAGGTGAATGCCTCTTTTTCCCCGGAAGTTGTCGGAATTATTCGTAATAAGATATTGGCTACAATTGAAAAGGTCTTATCGATAAAATTTCCATTTATCCCACCAGATCTAGGCATCGGTAACAACCCCATTCTATAATTTCTTTTAATTACCTCTCGTGAGAAAATGATCCCACAAACAAAGGAATTGCATAGTACGAAATAACATAAAAACGGATTCATTAAAAAATCCCACTCGATATTAAAATTGTTTCTTTTTGATTTCACAGGAATCAATAAAAGAGAAGAAATATTTCAATCCGGTTAAATTTCATCCAAATGTAGTAGGATCAGAATGAAGAGAACTATTCTGATTTCAGCGAAGTTGAAGAAAAAAAGAATTTTATTTATCTGACTGGGGTAATTCTAGAAGTTTTTTGATTGAATTATGATACAAAAAAGAGCAAAAAGAATCGAATAATCATTCTATGATTCATAACTTGTGACTAGATATATGTATGGGATAAACAGTTGTTGGTGAAAAATCGAAAACTGTAAAAGTCGAATTTTTAGAAAAAAGGAATCATAGTTTAAAAAACTAAATAGAATCATGAGCTAAAAGTATCCATTAAACATAGTTAAAAAAAAATTATTTGTATAGTTAGAATTGGTTGGACGTGCCTATCAAAAAAAAAATTGAATATTAATGACTCACTATTAACTCGGTTTCTGGGCCATAATCATTCTGTAGGAGAGATGGCCGAGTGGTTGAAGGCGTAGCATTGGAACTGCTATGTAGGCTTTTGTTTACCGAGGGTTCGAATCCCTCTCTTTCCGTACTAATTCAACAATGTTACTGACCACAATGTATCAAATCAAATAACAATCGATACTATTATTCCAACGGTTAGACCTTTATGGATTCTTTATTTCGAATTTTTGTGGTACGGAAACGAAAAGACTGGAAAGAATGCACAAGAGATGAAAATCCCCCTACCGATCAATGATAGATGAATGATAGAAAAATTTCCGGATCAAAACCTTACTTTCCTTCGGTCTCTTTACTTAGACTTCGGCGAAGGGGAGGACGAAATTGTCCGAACCCTTGTTTTTTAGTTAGGTTTAAGTCTGACGAGAATAATATTCTACAACGAGCAATTCATTTATTTTTAAACTGACCCATTTACTATCTATTATTTGATTGACTAATCCTTTATATTGCAATGGCTGAAGAGTCAAATGTTTTGGCAATTCCTGAGGGGGGGATGAATCAAGATAATTTTGAATCAGTGTTCTCGATTTTTTTTCATCTTTTGCTGTAATAATATCTCGGGGTTTGCACCGATAACTTGGTATATCCACTATAGAACCATTAACTAAAATATGTCTATGATTAACTAATTGTCGGGCTTGAGGAATAGTCGAAGCCATACCCAATCGAAAAAGGATGTTATCCAAACGCATTTCAAGTAATTGTAGTAAAACTTGACCCGTTGATCCTTTGGCTTTTCCGGCGATACGAACGTATTTAAGTAATTGTCGTTCTGTAAGACCATAATGAAAACGCAATTTTTGTTTTTCTTCTAAACGAATACGATATTGAGATTTTTTACCGGAACGCGATTGGTTTTTAAGATCGTTTCCGGTTTTGGGCCTTTTACTAGTTAGTCCCGGTAAAGCCCCCAGACGGCGTATTTTTTTGAAACGAGGCCCTCTGTAACGCGACATAAAGACTCCTTATTTTATTTTATTTAAATTTCATAAACATTTTATTTTATTTAAATTTCATAAACTTAAATGAAAACTAAATGATAAATATTATAAATGAAGTGAAATCCAGTAAAGTATTGTACTACAAAACAAAGAATAATTAGATAACTTGGATCAATATCCGGATCCTATTGTATATGTAAATGATATAAAAAAGTAAGAGTTCCTTTCTTGATTTGTTCTACAGAAATAGAACCCCTCCTTTAGTCATAAAGGTAAGTAAGTTCCTACGACATCATAGATCGGTGACCTTTGAAAAAGGGTAAGAAGTCGTTTCTTTATTTATTTGATTTATCAATTATGTCAAAAATAAAATCAATAGAGAAAAGCCGGCTATCGGAATCGAACCGATGACCATCGCATTACAAATGCGATGCTCTAACCTCTGAGCTAAGCGGGCTCACATAACAGAAATGTTACATGCATAGTAATTTACTAAATTACTGGGATCTTAGCTATTCCTAATTAATATGAATATAGAATCTAATTTCATTTCAAATAAATATTCAATATTGGAATTGTTCTATTATAGAACATAATAATTAATATAACGATTAATAGAATATAGCGATAGAAAATTTTGATCTATTTATCAAATGGATGTGTATCAATAATTAATGTGTTAATCTTAATTGCATTTAATGCAATTGAGATGATAATGAAGCGTTTCTATGTTTTCATTCTGAAAGGTGGAAGATAAGACGAACAAGGGAATCGACCGTTTAAGTATTAAATTTTTTACTAAAAAAATAATAGAAAGAGGGGCAAATATATATGTTCATATATCTATCTATATTGATATATATTGAATTGCAGATACAGAAATGATAGAATCATTTTGGATCGGAACAAATATGGGTCTCCGATAGAGAAGAGAGAGATGAAAGAAGATAGACAAGAAATCCAATAGGAGGAAACACTTTTCAATAGAGGAATCGGTATTCTAATGACTTGAGTGGTTCCAGTATAATACAAATGAAAGAAAACGGGGAAGGACATCATAATGCGATACTAATCTTAAAAGAGGGGGATATGGCGAAATCGGTAGACGCTACGGACTTAATTAGATTGAGCCTTGGTATGGAAACCTACTAAGTGATAACTTTCAAATTCAGAGAAACCCTGGAATTAAAAATGGGCAATCCTGAGCCAAATCCTTTTTTCCGAAAAAAAAGGGTAGGTGCAGAGACTCAATGGAAGCTGTTCTAACAAATGGAGTTGACGACGTTGCGTTAGTAAAGGAATGAATCCTTCCATCGAAACTCCAGAAACGATGAAAGATAAACGTATTACGTACTGAAATACTATATTGATTAATGACAACTCGAATCTCTATTTTTTATATTTCTATAATTTTTTATATTTATATTTATATATATATATAAAATTATATATAAAAATGAACGAATTGTTATGAATCGATTCCAAGATCTACAAGTTGAAAAAATAATCGAATATTCATTGATCAAATCATTTACTCCATCATAGTCTGATAGATCTTTTGAAGAATTGATTAATCAGATCGAATAGAATAAAGATAGAGTCCCATTCTACATGTCAATAACGACAAAAATGAAATTTATAGTAAGAGGAAAATCCGTCGACTTTTAAAATCGTGAGGGTTCAAGTCCCTCTATCCCCAAAACCCTAAAAAGGCCCGTTGGCCTCTTTAATTATTTATCCGTTCATTAGCAATTCAGACTTTGTTATGTTTCTCATTCATTCGACTCTTTCACAAGCGTATTTGAGCGGAAATTTGATTTCTTATCACAAGGCTTGTGGTATATATTCTATATGATAGACGTACAAACGAACATCCTTGCGCAAGTAATCTGTGAAATTTGAATGATTAACTGTCTACTGTACTGAAACTTCGAAAGGCTTATCCAAGCCCTGAAATTTCGTATATCTTCAAAAAGAAGACTTTGGAATACCTTTTTTCTTATTTACAATTGACATAGACCAAAGTCATCTATTAAAATAAGGATAATGTGTCGGAAATGGCCGGGATAGCTCAGTTGGTAGAGCAGAGGACTGAAAATCCTCGTGTCACCAGTTCAAATCTGGTTCTTGGCACATCATGAATTTGTATGAGTATCTATTCTACGGATTCATTAATAATATAGATCATGAAAAATACTGATACATGATGATGTCTGGAAATCTACCCTTTAACTAAACTATATATATTTTTTACTCTATTTATAGATGTCGAAAATAGACAAGTAAAGATAAAGAGGATATTTATAGAAATATGTAAAGGATGTATATAGATATGTAAAAGAAAAGAATTTTCTTTTGTTTCCTCTTCTTTTTTATTTGTTCATACTCTGTCTCCTGGCGTTCAATTCCTATTTTATACATATTTGAAAGTTTCAATTAGTTCCTTATAAGACCCAAAAGTCTAGTCTAGGGGAGTTGAAAGGCGGGAATGGCCAAGATTCATCTCAGATACAGTACAAATAGAATCCGATTCTCTTTTCATATTATATTTCTTCATTTCACCCTATGTGACTTTTTAAAGCACATCTATAAGTCATATGCGTGATACATAGTTCATAATGCAGAACTCATTTAGTTCATCCTATTAGCTTGTGGCTCATCCAAAATAAGTATCTTACAAATTGGATAATCTCACCAAATCTCTAATTGTATTTTTTTTAATCAATAATAATAAGATGAATGAGACTTCAATTACTATGCTATATCTATAAGAGAACGTAAAAATGTATTTGAATATCTTGAGTTGTCGAAGTGAAGATTAGTTTCGTATTATTTAATGAGCATCTTGTATTTCATAAAAATTGGGGGCAATATAATCCTTACGTAAGGGCCATCCTACCCAACTTTCAGGCATTAAGATACGCTTTAGACGTGGATGATTATCATAAGAAATTCCCAACATATCATAAGATTCCCTTTCTGGAAAATCCGCACTTTTCCAAACCCAGAAAACAGACGGAATTTTAGGATTTATCCTTGCGGCAAATACTTTTATGCATACCTCTTCCGGTTGATCTATACCATACTCGATTCTCGTAAGATGATACACACTAGCTAACAGTCCGCCTGGTGCTACATCATAAGCACATTGGGAACGTAGATAATTGTAACCATATACATATAAAATGACTGCAATGGAATGCCATTCCTCGGGCTTTATTTGTAAAGTCTCTATTCCTTGGTAATCGAAACCCAAAGATCTATGAACCAGTCCATGTTTGACTAGCCAAGAAGACAAATTACCCTGCATCTTCTCCCCCCCCCCATTTTTTTATTTTTATTTGTATAAGTATTTCCCATTTACAATGAAAAATTGATGAAGATTCACTCGTTCTTTGCTTTGTTATTCTGTACAAAAAAAGTATACGGCCTAATTTACTAATTCGTAGGAAGAGACTGCACTTTTGTATTTGAAAAAAGTTTCAGGAGGGATGATCTCTGAAGTAGATGATGGTTGATAGAGTAATCCTTGATCGTAATTTCCAGTATTAGTACTTGGGCCAACATGAAATTTGTGATTGGTAGTAAAACACCGATTTTCCTCTTGAGACTTAATTCGATCTTCATAGATTTCTCGAGATATTTTCTTACGAAGTTTTGTTATAGCATCTATAACAGCCTCGGGTTTAGGCGGACAACCCGGCAAATACACATCGACAGGAATTAACTTATCGACTCCCCGAACAGTACTATAAGAATCGGTACTGAACATCCCTCCTGTAATTGTACATGCTCCCATAGCAATAACATATTTTGGTTCAGGCATTTGCTCATATAATCTTACTAAAGAAGGAGCCATTTTCATTGTTACCGTACCCGCTGTTAAAATTAAGTCTGCCTGTCTAGGACTAGATCTTGGTACCAGTCCATAACGATCAAAGTCGAATCGTGAACCTATTAATGAAGCGAATTCAATGAAGCAACAACTGGTACCATAGA
>NW_026124392.1:0-27029 GCF_025177605.1 Cucumis melo
CATCTTCTCTGAATAAGTTGAAGAGACAAATCTCAGTCCTTTATCAATTAGATCTCTCATCTTCCTCCTTTATTTACTACCTCTCTCTTCCTTCGGAACCTGCTCGACCCCCACGGATAAGATAATGACTGAAAAAGAAATAAGTAGCATTCTTCTTTCGACTCCTTTTCATCTTTGTTCAGAGTCCGGGGAAAATACGAAAGAGACTCTTCTTGTTAGCATCCGAAAGTCAGAACTCTTTCCATTGTTATTGACTCGATTCTCACTCTTATTGTCATAATTCCCCTACTTTTAAGGACTCTTTTCTCATGGGTGGGAGCTCCATTCTGAATCTAGTCCTACTCCTCTTTTGGGACTACTTCTGCTTGATCCCTTGATCTTCCCCCTTGACTCTGAAACTACGAGTACCTTCGCCTCTCTCCTTAACAGTCGCTTCGCGCCTCACTCGACTCAATTTCTGAGAGCCTTGGATCTCAACTGCTACAACTCTCCCGTAGGTCTCCTTCCATCTCGCCTTTCCAGTCGCTTCGCTATCGCGCCTCTTCCCGTAGGTTGAGCCTTCCTCCTCAACTTCTGAAGCCGAATAAACTACCCCACTACGCGGTGTAGAAGGAACAAGGGTAGAAGTCGATTTGTCCGCTTGGACTTACTTAATGAGCGGAGTCTTCCGACGAATGAATCTCCTTTGCACTTGTCCGACCAGACCGTGTGCGCGTGATCGATCCTTAATTGGTCGTCTAGTTGGTGAGGTAGGGAATTCTTCGAGGGGCAATTAAGAAGAATATGGGTTTAGTGACCACAAAGAAGAGAATGAAATCTCTCTCGCAAATATAAAGAGAAAGAAAAGATAGAAAGAAAGTTGACTTCAACCTACTCCTCCTTTTCCGTCTTATTCCCTTCGGGTGAATTCAGGACAAAAGACTAGAAACCCAGTTCTATAAGAAAACTAGTAGAAAAGAAGACGAGGACGGGTGACTCTGGGTCCCGTCCTCAGAAGAGCTAATTCGTGGACAGGACGCCTCTGTCCGGGTCTCGGCCTCTTTTTGACTTTTAGTAAGTCTTTGGAATCCTTCTACTTTTCGGAATGAGAATGAAATTCTTTCCTTGTCTTCTTCTTGAACTTCTACTTTTTATGAAAATCGGCGAAGCCCTAGGTAGGGTCATCAAGAATGCCTGGTGGGTTAGCGGAAGTTTGAAGCCGTCAATCTCTGTGGGAAACCTCTGACCTTGTTCATTGAGGTCTCGCTTCTGATCTTCTACAATTTCCTTGCTGAGCACCTTGATTCACACTTTCTTGAATCTCTACCTCTGTTAAGGAGGAAGAAAAAGACAGAGAGAAAGTGGAAGAAATTCCAAGCCTATCCAACAAAAGAAAGGCTATAAGAGGAAAGCCTATCAAAGTTTCAGTGGTTTTCTATCCTTTCATAAAAAGAAGACGAAGACAAGAAGAAAAGAAGAAGAAGATCAGACTGCTCCTACGGAGCCGGAGCGGTCCAAAATCTAAGTCCGAGGCCTCAATGAAAGATCAAGCCCTTGTTCATTGAGTTGACGAGAGAGCTCTTTTACAGTAGTTAGGATCCTTCCTCATACAGTAGTTAGATCATACTCTAACTAAAAGAGTGAATCTTAGAGAAAGACATTTCCGGAAAGAAGAGCTAGAGCTGGAACCTCGGATCACCTAAGGACCTAGCCTTTCCTACCACTAGGACTTTCCGTAGGCCTTTCTCCTTTCTCTTATAAGGAAGGAACCTTTTTCTAATAGTTGAGGCTCAAAGAATTTGAGTAGTTCAAATCACAAGGAAATGAACAAGAATTGACGCAGGTTTCTACTATCTCTCTCACGCAGAAATCCATAAAGACGAAAGGAAAGAGGTTTCGCCAACGGAAATTTCTCGACTAATTAAGCTAGCACGGACCGGTGCGTGGCTATTATCATTGCCACAGAAAAGCACAAGGACTCCCAAGAGCACTATTAGCTCTCTTCTTCCCTTCCTGCCTAGGTTCGGTTCTGACAATTCTTTCTAAGCGGAACTCTCATCAGTCGAAATGAAAGATCACGAGATTGCATCCAAGCAACTTTGACGCCGACGACCTTTGCTAAGACTGTTCTTAAAGCACAAGGCGGAGTAGGAGTTGAGAAGGAGTTGACCTCAAGTTCTGTTCTTAAAGAAGGAGAAGGTGAGGATGGGGCAAGGGATGGACTTCTCTTTCAAGATCGGCAAATCGGTCTCGCTTTGACTTAGATTAGTAAGAACGAATAATCCTACTCATACAGGAAAGCAGCTGATAACCTGCCCCGAAACTCAGTAGTTGAGTTCAAAATACCTCGTTCAATACCCTTCCCCCCATTGGGATAGCTGCACCCTTGAAGACCGATCCAACTAAGCAGTCCAAAACCTCTGATTTGGCTCCTACTCCGAGGCAAAGAACTACAAAAACGGAAAAGGGAATAAAGAACCTACTTAAAGGAACTTACGGCAATCAATGAACAAAGGGTTATGACTTTCTTATCTTATTCTTTCTGAACCTACTAAAGAAAGCCGCTACGTGGGGAAGATAGAAAGACGAAAGGAAGACCTACTTAACCTACTTAAAGGAAGAGCTCCCAATAAACCTACAGAGGGGAGCGCAAATCAGAGTCCTTCCCCTATTAGAAGGACGGAAGGAAAGCCTATCTAAACCTACTAGAGAAAGCCCCACTCCGCGGAATATATGGTAAAGGAAGAAAAAGAGGACAAGACTACTCCGCTACTTTCAGTGGATAGGTCGGACCTCTTTTATCCACTAAAGAAAAGATGGAACTCAAAGGTCAACTGGAGTAGCTTAATCTTCGTCCAAGAAACCTACGGCATATGGAGTCTAGGCTTGATTTTCCTTTCTTCTTTTTAGTTACTAAATAGGGATTGGATTTGACATTCTTCCATTTCCCGACATGAAAGACCTACTTTTTCGTGCCCGGTTCCGTTCCAAAGAGGGAAAAGACTAGAAAGACCCACTACGCGGTGGCCCATTGACGAGGTAGGGGCGGGATTCCTCCTCCCCGTGGTTGAGTGAAGAACTCAAGAGGCCTCACATGCCATCCCGCTACGTGGGATCCCCGCGAAGGTCCCCAATTCGCTGAGACTGAAAAGAAAGAATCTACGAAAACGAAGTATATTCAAAAATTTCTATATAGCATAATAAAGAGTCTCATTCTATTAATATAATATGGAACTAAAAAGAAGAATTCGGAAGCAGGGCGTTCTCGGGCTAGCCGTCGTCGTTGAGTCAGGTCTTCAGTCTTTCAGTTTACAGGTTCAGTTAGAGTCTGAGATCTTATCTAGGAATCCGTCTCTCCAGTTAGTCTTGGGTCTACGACTATGCCTTTTTCATATGGAAAGGTTTGATATGATGAAAGAATAGGAAAAACTCTTATTCATCTTTACTGAGTTCACGAGAAGGATTTAGCCGAGGAGAACCGGCGCTCAATCGTAAGCTCGACACCTGCCTGATTCGGAAGCGAGAACAAAGCCTAAAGAAGAAAGCCAAAGGGTCAAAAGCCCTCAAGAAAAAATCAAGGAAAGCCAGATCCATTGAGGCGGAAGTTTCAGTGGACATAATATCTAAAGATAGGCTTTCCTCTTTTGAGTACTCCGGAGGGGATCAAGTTCAGAAAAAATTGCATTTTGATGCCTCCAGAAGACCTTGTTCATAGCACAAGTCCAAGAAAAGAAAAGACAGATTTTTGACAAAGGTTTGATATTATCTCCATAAAAGGTCAATGGAAGTCCTACTATACTACGTCCGACTATCGATAGAGAAGAGCTTCCATAAATCAGTCGGCTAATATATAAGATGAAAGTCGATGAAAGAGAGAAGACTAACACAACGGCTCGTGTTTTCTACTTTCTATTAAGGCCTTTGTTCTTCAATCTGATTTTCACCCTTTATTCACTGAGTTCCACTCCTTTTAAGGATAAGTCTTTCTCAAATTCTTCTCAAAGTCTTTGACTTTATTCTCATTGATTCAGTCGAGTTATTTCATAAGGTCCGGACTAGCTTATCCTACTCCGCCTTGCTTTTCTTATGAATGATATTCGCTCTTTTTTTCTTGTTAGTGGAGAGAGTCCTTCGCAAATTCTTTGCTCCTTGCGTCAAAGATGTACAATCAAAGGCCTTGTCTCTTTGGGTTTCATCCGTGGGCGAGAGGCAAAAGGGCTCATTTACGGGGCGAAAGATGTCTTCCCTTGTTCATTGATCGTTCATACATTCTATGAAGAATCTCATAATCGCCGACCATTGAATGACTAGTTCCGACACTCTTTCTACTACATGTAGAAGAAAAGAAAGAACTACTTCTGCCACAGAGACAAGACAAGCAAGAGCCACAGCTGGTCGAACTGCCGCCCACCTCTGTGTGAGGAGGAGCTGCTAACTTCCGATCTGTCTTCTTCTTGCACGGCGGGCGCTCCTTCATGGACGGTTTTCATCCTAGGCTTTCTTCAAAGTCAATACCTTCTTTTGAAAGTTGGGAATAGAGAGAGTGAATAGCCGCCTCCTTGGAACATTCCCCTCCGATCTTTCTCATGATGTGCCTTCGTTATCTTCGTCGTTCCCAGATGAAAGAGAAAGCGGGGAGGATACAAGAACGAAATCTAGTTCAACAACTCTTGTTTCAACCACTGCGACTGGTGCAAGAGAAAGGGATGGGACAACCTAAACATAAGGATACCAGGCCATTGGGCGAGCAACTGAGTCCCTCTTCCACTTTCTGATGTCCACTTTTCGTGAGTGAGTTTGCTTTGTTTGGAGATTCTATCATCAACGATATTATATGAGTTCATTCACAATCTAAGCTTTTGCTTGAACAAGAGAAAAGAAGTTCAGCTTGATAAAGTCCTTCTCACAAGATCCCTGCCTTTCTTTTCTTGCCTCTGGACTTCAGACTCCTTACTATTTTTGCTCCTCTCCCCCGTCCTCCGGACTATCCGTATTAACCTAGCTTTCGCTCCTCTCCTTACAGTCGAGCCGTCAACTCATCTGGAGCTTTTCTTTTTCTATTTGGCGAGCCGCTTTCGCTCTTTCGCAAATTCTTTGCTCCTACCGGTCCGAAGGACTATCCATTAGAGAATTTGAGAGAAAATCTTCTTTTCACCTTTCTAGTCGTCCGAAGGACTATCCATATTATCCATATTAGCTTCAACGAAAACAGAATGGCGATCAGTATTTGAGTCGGACTATTTTAGTATTGATTTGAGGTTTCTACTAGCTGTATCATACGATCGTCTTCAACACTATATTACGGGTTTATGGGTAGAAGTCTGTCTCGGCAGCAAGGCCAGCCCTTCAGCCTAGAAAAGCGGGCCTTTTTGGAATAAGACTTTCGTCATATCTAAAGAGAAAGAAGAAAGAAGTACTATTAGAATAAGTCAATGATGATAGTAGGGAGAGTGGGAGGGAATTAAACTAGCACGGACCGGGATCAGCTTAGTATGGATAGTCCTTCGGACGGGTAAGAGTCAGACTTGGGTTCGGAGCAGCTCTCTGGTACGGATAGGCAGAAAGGACACCAAATTCCTAAACAAGACAAAAACCTACGTCATGCTTAAGACAAACTTTCTGGTCTTCCCGCGGAGTGGGGCACACGGGGATCGGCCCTACGCACCGGGGACGTAGAGGTCAGAGGCTGTGTAAGAGACTGAGAGAGATAAAGATAAGTACTCAAGGTAACTTCAAGAGTCAGACTTCCAGTGATCAATGAACTTCAATATTCTTTGCACCTTTACTCGGAGAAAACTAAGTTCCCCCCGTATCGTAATCATTCCATTATCAGAAGAAATAGGTCCCTTTCACTCTTAAGAAAAAGAGTAACTCAAAGAGGAAGGGAAGAAGGAAGGAGCTCGAGCAAAGGAATCGGAAAGCGAACCGCTTAGAAAAAGCAAAGAAAAGAAGTAGGAGTTCTATCTGAGGATCTTTGGTCTTTCTTTTGTCAGAGGCAGACTTGGAAAGCGGAATCCGTCCCAAGAGAGTAGGACTCGAAAAAGATAGGATATGGATGAAATATTCTTTGAACCTCTCCCTTTGCTTGGATGGGCGGTTTTCATTGAAAGGAATAAAAAGAAAAAGGACTCAAATTCTCAATATTCTTTGTCAATATGGCTATTCTTAAATAGTGGGACTTCTCGAGCAATATTCTTTGGGCCTCCCGCTCCTTCTTCTTCTTTCTGGGAGTCCTCCGGACCGCTACGTGGGCCATAGATCTTTGCACATCTGCACCCTTGTTTTTTTTTTGGATAGCTCTGACTTTGAAAAGAAAGAAGGACTCAAGTTCCATATAATTGCCTTTTTATGCCAAAATAGCGATTTATGCCACTTTGCTTATATAACGATAATTGAGTGAAAAATCAGGCATTTGACTTGAAAAGTTGCGTTCCGTATAGGCCCTGACTCAAAGAGAGATTTCCCTAGGAAAACAATTTCAGATGATCGGAACAAATACACAAAGGGCAGAACAAAGGGTAGAACCAAGAAGACAGAACCAAGAAGAGAAAAGGTGAGAACCAAGAACACATTCCACGAGAACCTCTTCTTTGTTGGGGAGTTCTATTATACGATGATGCCTCGCGCCTGGGGAGTTTCTTCTTGGTGTTCAGTTTCTCGTCTATGAGCCGACTAAGAATCTTGTGCACGAGCTCTTTACTTCTTTCTTCAAAAATCCGTATTTGATTTGATCCTACTCGTTCTCATTCATTCTACAATCTCAATCTAATTGCTTATAAAGCAACTCCAAGACCAACCCCTCGAGATCTCTTCGAGCAGAAAGAGATGACTTCCAAAAACTTCGCCTGAAATTTGGGGCGTAGGTTCTCAGGCTGAAAGGCTGTCTGTCTTTTTAGTGTAACTACTCCGCGGTACAGAATTGCCCTTGTGTGTGAGAAAGGAGAAATTCAGTCATTTCTTTACAGCATCGGATCGCGAACGATCGCCTAAATCACGGGTCGTATCTAGAGAAAGGAGGACCTCAATCTTTTTCCATTAGGGAAGGGGGCTCTGTTCTTTCACCCTTCTTGCTCCAGGAATGCTAAATTAGTGGCTGATTAGTTCTTCCCGAAGAGGCGGTTGCACTTGTTTAAGCTTTTCCCTTCTTTCATCAAGTAATTCAAGAAAGAGTCTCCCTTTCGCGGGCCTGTCTCGCTTGCTTATTTCTTTGTGTCTGAATTCCCTTCGTTTTTGGCTTTCAAGTCTCTACTTTATATATATATATTCTTTCTCGATTTGACTACTTTACCCCTACTCAATTTCACATTCTCCCTAAGAAAGAAGGCATTTTAGGTGCATGGGTTTCAGAAGTTGAAGGTTGGGGTTGGACGCGCCCTAGCCTCAATAGGACGCCCCGTCAGCTAATATGCTTTCTAGGTGAGAACGACTGTAATTGCGCTCGATCCCACTACGCAGTAAAGGTCTTCGTATTTGAAAGCGCTCTTAGTTCAGTTCGGTAGAACGCGGGTCTCCAAAACCCGATGTCGCAGGTTCAAATCCTACAGAGCGTGGTTCTTGAATGAAATCGATCGTAAATGAGATCTACAGGCCAAGGCAAATCTCAAGCCTAATCACCCCACATTTCCGGGGATAAAGAAGGGCGAGATATCTCAATCCAAGTACCAAGATCAATATGGCACGCGAGAGGGTCCTTACGAGAGATAGGGGGGATCCACGGGTTGAAAGGAGCGAAAAGCAGCTTGACCCTTGCTTCTAGTATTTATGATAGGGTTTACTTGTACTTACCTGATTAGCGAGATTAGCTAGACGCCACTTGGCCGACAAGCCTTTAGGATTGATAGCCTATGAAAGGAGATCAGAGGCTAGCCCCATGGACGAGGTCAAGGCCGGTCAGAGAAAACTCAGACGCTTCTCGACGAGCCACTCTTTCAGTCTCCCTTTCTGCTGCAGGAATTAGAGAGAGAGGGCAGAAGTAGAGGATGCACCATAAGCCGGTGTTTACGCTGACTTAGGCGGTAGAAGTGAGTCTTCTTCGCTTTCATGTTCGCACAAATAGAGCTTCTTCTTTTCATTGTAATCAAAAGCCTAGTTTATCCCATGATTCTTCGTGAAAAGCCACTTTTCAGATAATAGATGAGAGTTCTCCACTGAACCTGATTATACGAGAATGAAGGAAGGGTAGTTACGAAACCCACTACGCGGTAAATCCAGATCAGGTCACCAGTCGTTCTCCCCTCTTAAGTCGAGCCAATCTACCTGGTCCTGGAAGTCTAGTTGTCGAGTTTCTTCCTTTTAGTGACTACGCTTGAAACTCCTAAGCGCTCCTTTTCTTTTGTCTCCTTATCAGTCGACTTTCTTCGAACGGCCCCGTGGGAGTCGAGTTCTTCCCTCCTTTTGAGTATATTCCACGTTTTTGGTTCTACGTAGCTTAATTAGTCCTCTCCTCTCAGTCGAGCACCGAAAGCTCCGAAGGAGGCTGAATGAATATGAGTTACCAACGATCCCCATTAGACTAATTGGATCTGGTCTAAAAGGGTAGAAAACTCCTCGAATATGAATTCAGCCCACTCCGCGGTTCTAGCTTATCTTCCATCGGTAGCAGAAGTGGTTTCAGGAGAGGATCTGAGATCCGTAGTAGCCTCATCCGTACTTCGAGTAGGGAGCTTCCAAGGAAAATAGAGAAAATCTCAAAGGCTGTCTCACAAGTCATTGAATAAAGTCAAAGCTCCTTCTCCAACCCTACTTCAAGTCAGAACCTACTAAACCTACTTACCGAAAGCGATTCTTCTTTCGTATTTATTTGCTTTTCAATAAAGGAAGATAGGCTTTCTTTCGTATTTATTTGAGGTTTAGTTTAGCCAACTTGTTAAGTAAGAAAAGTGCAGGTGCACATATGCTTAAGATACGCCGGATCGGTGTGTGACCTCTGTCCGAACGTCTTTCATTTCGCAGTCGAGCCCTCTATAATTCTTTGCGCCTCCGTAGCTTAATGCGAGCCCCTTTCGCTCCTCTCCTTTCAGTCGAGCCCCTTTCGCTCCTCTCCTTTCAGTCGAGCCCCTTTCGCTCCTCTCCTTTCAGTCGAGCCCCTTTCGCTCCTCGATCATTCTTTGAGCCTATTTCTTTATGGAAAAACCTGAATTTGTCTCCAAAGGCACAAAGAACCCCAAAACTCAGACAAAGGCAATTCCGTACCAAGAAGATCAGCGAAGGCGCGAGGAAGACCTTTCGCTAAGCTTTTTACCGAGCCTACGGCAGAACCTAAAATCAGTACGAAAGCCTATCGTCGGATCGATCGATCAAAAGGCTGTTCTCCCAGAGGCAGTGGCAGCTCTTGTTCATTAAGTCGCGGAGTATGCCTCATGAGAGATCGATCATGGTAAGGCCAATCGCCTGTCTTCTTTCATTCTCGTTAATGAGCTCTCTTTTCTTGACTTTCTGATCGTGAATGAGTGGACTAGAGTTCGTATAGGTCTGACTCTTTCTCTCTATCTTCCTCACTCTTGATTTATGGATGTTCATTGATCTTTCTTCTTATGAGCTTCGCGGAGTGCAAAGAAAGAGCTCCTTCTCAGTCTTAACCTACTAAAAGGGCTTAAAGGAAGACGTAGGTAGAAGGTTGAGTGCTTTTCTATTATCGGAAGACGAAAGGAGCTCGACTTGCTGCGTGTCTTCTTTGCTTCTCCGTCAAAACCGTCCGAACCCTTGTTTATCCACAGGTCTCATTAGATAAGGACACTCAAACGAGTCCAGAGGCTCGACTGAAAGGAGAGGAGGTCTCGACTGAATCAATGAATAAAGTCAAAGAATGATCGAAGAATTTGAGCTTTTCATTCCACTCATAATTAAGCTACTGAGGCCCAAAGAATTTGTGGAGAAGAATTTGAGGCGGATAGGTTTCTTTGTTTATTTGGTTTATCAAGTTCTTATCTTCTCTTTCATACATCTCTATCTTCTTTTCTGTCTTCGCAGACTATTGAAATAGTCTTTTCAATCATCAAAGACCTTGATTCTTCTGACTCAACCACAATTTCATGAAGGTAGCTTGCTTACTCTCAGCCGCTAGTTAGAGGGAAATCCGTTGACTGAGTTTATGCCCTTATGCAGTAAAGAAAGCAAGTGAGGCGGGCTAAGCTTCCATTCTCAGTAGAGTTTCAGATAGAGGATTCGATCTTGGACCTCTCGGGATCCGGTTCGAGAAAAGGTCCGATCCATTAATATCATGATTGGGTCGACCAGGCCAGATCGTCAGTGAATAGAAAATCGAAAACGTACATAGCAGTCCCAGCTGAAATACTTGGAATAATTCTACCACTTCTACTAGGAGTAGCCTTTTTAGTGCTAGCTGAACGTAAAGTAATGGCTTTTGTGCAACGTCGAAAGGGTCCTGATGTAGTGGGATCGTTCGGATTGTTACAACCTCTAGCAGATGGTTTGAAATTGATGATAAAAGAACCTCTTTCACCAAGTAGTGCTAATTTCTCCCTTTTTAGAATGGCTCCAGTGGCTACATTTATGTTAAGTCTGGTCGCTCGGGCCGTTGTACCTTTTGATTATGGTATTGTATTGTCAGATCCGAACATAGGGCTACTTTATTTGTTTGCCATATCTTCGCTAGGTGTTTATGGAATTATTATAGCGGGTTGGTCTAGTAATTAGGGGGCGGCCGTTCGGTCGCCTATGATACTAGGACCAATAGGTCAAAAATGGGTTTGTGCCGCAGGTGTTGAACGATCTACTCTACACAGGTGTGGGCTTACAGGGCTAGGGCTCAGAAACCCTTTCTTTCATTCATCAATAGGGCCCTGGCAAGGAACCTAAAATAAGTACGAAAGCCTAGGCTCTTAGTCGCAAATTCTTTGACTTTATTCATTGATTCAGTCTCGTCTCAATATTCACTAATTAAGCTACGTAGGACGAGTCAGAAATCCTCTCATTGAGGACCTTTGTTTTGGAGGGGTCCGCAAATTCTTTGCTCCTTGCCTAGGTTAATATGGATTTCTTTCCTTGCACTCCTTTTCATTGAATTTGAAGGATAAGGACTTTCGCTTTCATTCAACTCCTAACCGCTCCTTTGATCCTTATCAGATGAATATGGATTCAAGGTCCGTCCGTAGGTTATGAAATAACTCGTAATTAAGCTAGCACGGACCGGTTCAAAGAATTTTCAAGCGAAGTCCTGATCCCTGAACTATTTTTATTTTCAGGAGTGCATTATTCAATAACTCGACTGATAAGGAGAGGGGCGAAGCGAATTCCTTATCAAAGAATGAGAGAAATCCATATTCAAATTAATGCCACTAAAAAACTAAAAGGAGGAGGAGTATAGTCTTCTTCCATATATATTAGTCCTCTGGAACCTCTTTGATCCACAGATGAATATGGATATAAACAAGTCCTTCGGCTCAAAAACAAGGGTTAGGACCAAAGAATTTGCGAGTGGAATTCACGAACGAATATGAGACTAATTAAGCTACTCCAGATGAGTCATGAAATGGAATATGAACCTATTCAGTCGCTTCGATCATTCTTCTCAAATTCTTTGATCCTCCAGACCTCTTTGATCCTAACGGAGGGCTCAAAGAATGTGAAAAGGACTGAGGGCTCGACTGAAAGGAGTCCAAGATTCAAGGAGGAGGCTCAAAGAATGATCGAGGTCCTCCGGACTTGTTCATTCCACTAATATTGTCTCATTGATAAGGGCTAAGTCAAAGATGGAACTAGACTAAGATTAAGCTACTCCAGATGAGTTTCAGAGGAATTTGATTTGAGAAGTGGAAGTCATAAAAAAGAGATCTTTCGATTCGTACCGCTACGTGGGATCGCTTGCTGGCCTATATATATTTCTATTGCTAGATCGCTGTCTTTTAACCCTCTCTTCTTCTTTGTCAACGCTACCTTGGACCTAAAGGAAAAGGCGCTACTTAGCCCTAGATTTTGAGAAGTCAGCGGCTGAGTTAGCCTAGCCTACCCTCTCAATGTATTGTATAGTAGGGTATAGTAGGCGAGCGAGTTAGCGAAGACGCTTAGGCTAATAGATAAGAGAGCGTCGGTGCTACGCCTTCATTCTACTACGCGTAGCAAAGGTTACGAATTAGCTCGAGGTTAGGAGAGTCAAGTCAAGGGGGAAGGCCATACCTACATAGAAGAACCGCTGTTCGTTGACTTTCTAAGGTCTAACCTTTCGCTCCCCTACTGAAAAGGAGGAAAGCAGCTTGACTCTCTTGACTTGAAAGAGGCAGCCCACTACGCTAGAGATCAGAAGAAAGAGATCTGAATTCGATCTTTGTCTTCTTTCTTGAGAGGAGCAAAGCAGCTTCGCACTACTTAAGATTCAATTCAAAAGGTCCTACTTAGTTTCGTAAGCCTTTGTCATTGTCAGTCAACTAAGTAGGGCCTGAGGCCCCCTGCGAATCCGTAAATCTCAGGAGCATGCCGCAACAAAAGGATGGTCCCCTATGCATTTCATTCTTTCCGGAAGGGAAAAAGAAGTACCCCCCATCATGGTGAACCTCTCCTTGTGATCGGGATGAGGTAGATGCCTCCCAGCCGGGGGGCGGATCGAATCGGAGTTTCCTTAGGTAGCCACCGACCTACAGTTATCCTGAAACTTCCGTGCTTGGTGGAGAAGAAGCGAACAAAGGTAGGCTCGCTTCCTGTCTTGTTCTCTGCTGCGAACTGGGATCGCTCGCCAGCTAGGTCAGATTGGAGCAACCTTTTATGAGAACATATTACCCTTATTCGGGGACAAGGGGCGGAACGACCTCTCGATCTACTTACAGCTGCCCAGGAAGAATTCGTCTAGGCCTTCCCTCTTGCTCCGATCTCCCCGTAGCCTAGGGCCTTGTCTGGGCCAAGAGCCATAGTTAGTTGCTGTTTCCATTTGCTTCTTTTTTTTTCTTGTTGTTGATACCGGCAAGACCCAGCCAGATGATGTCTTCTGGTTGGTAGTGAGAGGACTTTGAGTACCTGCATACCCAAAAGAAAGGGGGCGTCAAAAACAAGAATTTGCTTTTTTTTCTTGCTCTCCCTTAGCAGCGGGGAAGGAGTCTATCTATCTGCCTAGCTTTGGTAGATTTCCTCCAACGCAATCCACAGAAATGAAAGGAATCCCTTCCCTTGGTGGATAAGTCCGACGACGGAGCAGCAGTGCGGAATTGACTTTCTCGTCTGGTGGATCTGATCTATAGTTAGGGGGCAATACATACCAAAAGGTTCGAAGAAGGAAGGCGCATAAGAGGGAATTTTCTGAACTCATTCTCAGTCTAGACTGACGACATATCCCGCCTCTTCCTTCCTTGCCCGCCTCAGAATATTCCTTCCTGGTGGGACTCGCATTGATTGAAATTGATTGAATCTTTCTTGAACTGATGAGGCTTTCCAAGACGAGTAGACCGCGGAGTGGGTTACCTGCTTATTGGGACCTGCAAGAAGCTGAGTTTCTTTGCTTTCTTTCGTCGTCACAGTAGTTGGAAAAAGAAAAAGTCAAAGCAGCGGACCGCTTTTCATCTGAATAGAAGTCTATGAAAGTGGTTCATCAGCTTGAAACTGCGAAAGTGCTCAAGTAAGGAAAGATATGAATCGTCGTCGTTTATAAAGCTCTGATGATCTTCTCTTTCCTCTAAGGCTTCGCACCTTTCGTCGATTTCAGCTTCAAGACAGCGGATCCCCATAGAACCTAGTTTGGCCTGGCCCCCTGAGGCCTGAGTTTCCCCTTCGTCATCAGATGCTATTGGGAGCTGTGACCGCGGAGTGGGGAGTACTGATTTGACTTCTTCCCCACGGATCATCCTGGTGGAGATACCGCTACGTGGGCCCGATCCTTCCTAACTAATCAGTTTCTTTTTTTTCAACGAAAGAACAAGTAAAGAAGAGAAGACCTCTCAAGGATCATGAAACTGAAAGAGCACTGTTGACTCTTGAAGTTCTCTCTCTCTCTCTTTCGTAACCTCACTCTAGATTCTGATAACCTCAATGCAAGGGTCTCGCTCCTTCGCACCTTGATTCCTCTTTCTCTCCCTCTTTAGTAGGTCGAGCCACTCTCAAATTCTTTGAGCCTCCCCTATCTTTGAGTTCGAGCTGGAGGCTTAGAATAAGCTGTCTTTTTCGTTCTGAAAGCTGAAATAGTAGGAAAGTGAAAGTGGAAGAAATTCCAAGCCTATCCAAGAAAAGCCTAGGAGAAGGAAAGCCGTCAGTCCGGAGGACGGAGAAGAAAGATCAAGCCTAGGATCAAGAGGATTCTATCCTGTCAGTGGAAGAGCCGAGTCAAGAACGAGGCGCGGGATCGGAGCAGAGACCAAGCGCGGCGAACTATGATGATTGAGTTGGGTCCCTACCTCTTGCTTTAGTTGTTCCAGTCGCTGTGGTTGAAATCGTTCTTTCTCTTTCAGCTCTCGTTCTTGCAGGAAAAGTTGCTAGATAAGTAGATAGGTCAGCTCGATCGTAATAAGGCTTGAAACTCGATTTCCAATAATCTCCGTTGATCAAGAACGAGAACCGTATATGCGCCTACTATGAGGCTCCCAGTACGCCTTCCAGTATCGTATATCGTAGGCAGACGAGAGGGCAGATCTCCCCGTTTAGGATGCGGAAGAAGTCAAAAGAGGAGAGTCAGAGGCATCTCTCTCTCTTTCATAGAAAAGGGAATGATCTATAGGATCGACCAAGAGTGGAAGGTTATCAGCAGCTTTCCAAGGCATCCTTATCTTGTTCTTGTCTTTTCTCTAGGCTTGATCTTTCTTCCTTTTTCTTTTGATGAGTCTATCCCGTACTTCGTCATCAGTCTATCCGGACTTGGATCGGGATCGGGTCAAGGCTTTTTGATAGATGTTGCGGATCTTCTTGAATGAGTAACTCAATTGAGTATGAGATCTTGAATGAATAAGAAAAAGAAGTGAGAATTCTCTCTTTCATGGATAAGCCAAAGACTCTGACAACGGGAGAGCATATTCGCCCCTCTTTCCCTTATGAATGAAAGAAGACTGATTCAATGGAACAAGATCTCATGACTCCGTCTTTTTCTTTTTATTCAATGCCGGAATAAGACCTCTCCCTCGGAAACAGATAATTCCTCTTCCCCTTTGGTCGAGACAAGGTTCCGAGACTAATAAGAAGAGAATGAAAGCTTCCTATTTCTTTATGGATCTTCATCGATCAGTCTCATTGATAAGGACATATGAACTTTTCTTTGAGCCTCTCCTTTTAGTGGTTTTTTCGCAAATTCTTTGCTCCTAGCGGAGGGGTTCGGACGAGGCTCAAAGAATGATCGAAGCGACTGAAAGTTCGCCTTTTATCATCTGGAACGTCCGCTTTAGTTTCATTCTAGTGACTTTCTTTTTGATTGAGGGCTTTGACGGGTTAGTGGAATTCGAAAAGAATTTTCTCATTCTTTGATAAGGATTCTCGCAAATTCTTTGCTCCTAACCGCTCTGAACCTTATCAGTCGAGCTGCTTCGCTCCTCTCCTTCCTAACCTCAGTCGAGTGGCTTCGCTCCTCTCCTATATTGAAAACTACGAGTACCTTCGCTCCCTCTCCTTCCTAACCTCAGTCGAGTGGCTTCGCTCCTCTCCTATATTTTTTTCGTAGAGTACCTTCGCTCCTGTCCTTCTATTCGTAGCTTGATTCTGCTTCGCTCCTCTCCTTCCTAACCTCAGTCGAGTGGCTTCGCTCTGAACCTATATTTTTTTCGTAGAGTACCTTCGCTCTCCTCTCCTTCCTAACCTCAGTCGAGTACCTTCGCTCTATTTCAAACGTAGAGTACCTTCGCACCCTATTGTTTTGAGCTATTTGAGTGGAATTGAATGACTCCTTCTCCGCGGTCAAAGAATTTGAGAAGACTCCTTCGCAACTAATACTCTGAGATATTCCATAACCTATACAGTCGAGACTACTTCTCCAAGACTAAGAAAAAGAGGGGAAAGACGGTCTCTTGTGGAGGCGGCCTTCCTACTCATGAAAAAAGATCTCATTGAAAGCACCTTTACTGGAGAGCTAGGCTTGAACTTTCTTCCTTGCCTCCGGTTCCGATTTCTCAGAATCAGATCCTACGGCAAGGAAGTGAATATGGAAGAAGACTACGGAGTGGGGTTTTCATAGAATGAATCAAAGGATATGCCGAGAAGAAGTTTGAGTTTCAGAAGTGGAAAGTTCATTCCCAGTCGACCAAGAGTGGAAGGTTAGAAGTTCCCTAGTAAGGCTAAGAAGGTACTCGAGTTGATATTAAGGAGGTTAGTTGTCCGAAATGTGTTAATCAACTGAAACTTCTGCTGGAACGGGGAGACTGACGCCGGTCCTATTCTACGCTCGTCAACTCCCAGGATAAGGATGCCTTGGCTCGACTGAAAGGAGAGGATTTGGTCAAGCAGTTCCATCCACTCCTTTTTCCGCACTTCAATCTGAACTCTTGAGTGAACCTTACCTGCCCTATTGGCAACTCTTCGTCTTGAGAGCGGGCACCTCTCCCGCCTCAATGAACAAGGGCGACTTCTCTTTCCTCAATTACATCGAGCCTCATTTGCTTATTTATGATCCGGCTGGATCGCAGCGCTATGACTAACTAGCCATCCCGTGTAGTGGGATCCTGTACGAGGAAGCAGCAGTTCTGTCGCAGGGGAGTTTTTTCCCTATTTCCTTGCTTAAGATAAGAATCAGTCTTGACTACTTATGACTTTCTAAAGCGATCGGAAGAAGGAGATCTTTCGTCAGGCAAAAATCAGGGCTTTCCTTCTCTTTTTACTGAAAGAAAGAAGCATTGCTACCTTTCGACCCCCTCCGTAGGAGTCTGATTCCGCTCCGTGGGATAAGCTTGATCTTGTGTTTTTCAGAAGAAAGCCTAGGGAGAGGAGAGGTGTGAACTAGCCCTTTGCGCTCACTCTGAATATTGAGAATGAACTTCGAATGAAACTGGAAGTCTTCTGTCTCATGCAAGGCTCAAAGAATTTGAGGCCGGAAACTCGGTCTTTTTGGCATGAAAAGGAGTAAATCGAGTTTGAGTATAAGTAATTCAAAGAAAACTACTCTTTAAGACGTGAAAATGAGAGTCAACATTGAATTTTCCCGCCTCCCTCCTTTATCGTCTTCTCTGGCTTCTTAGATTTGAGTAGGTTCAGACTTTGGAGTCAAAACTCGTTTTGAAGATAACTAAAGTGGCATAAAAGCCATAAAGACTCCATTTATCAGCGAAAGGTTATTAGCAATTCAAACTAGGTTTGAGTTCCATCTTTGATACATTGTTATTGGGTCCGGAGGCTCAAAGAATTTGAGCGGTCTTCGCAAATTCTTTGCCCCGGCGGCTTTTTCTTATGGGAAAGAGAAAGAGGAAGAAGTCTCGGACGAGAAGGATAAGATCAAGCCCTTGTTCATTGAGTTGAGGAGAGTGTGGAGAGAGGGTCGATGTAATTGAGCTCTTCCGAAGGGGAAGGAGTGGAATTGAATATCGTATATAGCTGAACAATGGATTCTCACCCTTGTTCCTACTAGTGGATAAAAGAGGTCCTCCGGACTTTGAACATTCTTTCCTTTATCTCTTTTCTCTTTCTTTCTTTCTTAATCTCTTTTCTTTTTTATATATGATAATCTCTCTTTCCTTTATCTCTTTTCTCTTTCTTTCTCCTCTCTTTCTCCGGACCAGAAACTAGAACTCTCATCAAAGTCTGTTCATTTCTTTTCTAGGCTTGATTCTTTCATTGCGTTTTCCCGTCTTTTTTCTTGCAAAATGGTCCTTTTTCTCATCTTTCTATTTAACGAAAATAGAGAAAAAATTCAAGATTTTGAATGAAAAGTTGCTGCCAGCCATACCCAAAACCTAGCAAATTGTGAATTTTCGCTAAGAAAAAGAAGAAAAAACATATGTCAAAATCAGTCCAAGGCTCAAAGAATGATCGAAAGAATGATCTTTGCGAGTGGAAGAGGTTCGCTTAATATGGAATCTTGAGTCAAAAGGACGGGCATCTCTCTTTGTATTTGTCTAAAAAGGAGTCAATGAACAAGGCGGAGAAGGAGTTGACGATTCTTCTTCTTAACCCACGTAGCGGTAGAGTCAAGAGGACGTCCGAAGGACTTGTTTTTTAGTGGAATGAAGGAAGGAACTCATATTATATTCATTCAGCCTGGACCTTTGTTTTTGCTTCGGAGGAGTCCGCTCCCTCCTTTACCTTCATCATTGAATTTTGATGCCTCCCGTCCTCTTATTTCCTGAGTACCGATCCGGAATAGTGATATGATAGCCGTCCGGCGCAGCATCTTTCTCTCTTTTTACTCATTTAACCGGAATAAAGGACTAACTCAAAACCCTACCGGGTGGAGATCAGAGTCCCATTCAGATGGAGACAGACCCACGGAGCGGGAAAGAGAGAATACAGCCCCTGCCCTTGACAGAACTCCTTCTTCTAACCGCGGAGTGAGTGGGCAGCTCCTACCCTAGCAACCCTATAATTTTGAGTTCGCGCAAACGAATGGAAAAAGTCTAATGGATTTGCAATACCTCCTTTGACTAGGGTTGGTTTGGCACCCCCGATCCTATGGTTGAGCTGCTGCTACTGTCTGGGGATCTCTGATTTTGAGTTCTATTGGTGCCCCTCCCGCGTAGTGGGCTTTTCTTATGTCTCCTTCGTCATCCAATGCCTTACTTATGGTGGGGTGTCCCCATTGTACCAGGATAAGGCGCTTTCTTGCTTGTCTAGTTCTTTCTTCTCTAGGCCCTTGTTCATTGATTCTAATAATGAATAAGAGCTTTGAAATAAGAAAAGCTAGTCTTCCAATAGAATATAATATGTTGGACAATAAAAGAAAGAACAAAAAGAAAAAGAAAGAAGGCTCAAAGAATGTTCTAGGCCGAGCGCTTTCCTCCTTCTCCTCTCGTTCATAAACTCAAGCCTAACTCCCTCTCGTTCGCGCCTCGTGCTCTGACTGATGGTAAGCAAGTCTTCCTATTTTGGGCACCTTGACGCTTTCCCCATATTAAGCTACGAAGGCCCTCTAAGAAAAAAGCCTAGACTGGAAAGGAGTGCAAGGGGGGAGGGTCAGAGAGTCAATGAAATCAATGAATCAATGAGGCCTAGATCACCAGATCGATTCCAACCTCTTGTTATCGACATCTTTGCTTGAAAAGAATGAAGCCCGTGGAGCTCGCCTTTGACGCAGACGGAGGTAGCCTACCCACCCTAACTTTTAGCGTCTTTTGCACCCCCCAGTTTCACCTCGAAAATCTGATTCATAGTCCTTCGGACGGTTAGGAGTCTTATTCCTTTTAGTAGCCTTAAGTTTCTGGAGGTTCAAAGAATTTGAATGCGCTTTCTTGTGACTTTTTCTTCCGATAATAGAAAACCATATAGCTTTGTTGTTCAAATGCACTCTTTTCGGGGGTTGTTCTTTGCCTTTTCTTTCCTAAACGATAAATGGGGAATTTCAGGCTTAGAATCATTTAGATTAGACGGAAACTGCCCATTCAAGAGTGGCTTGCGTGAGAGAGAGAGGTTCCCCCGTTCGTCATCCGATGCCTCAAGTAAACTCACTTTCTCAAAGTCCTTTGACTTTATTCGCAAATTCTTTGCGCCTAGTGCGAGTGAGAGTGATCCTTTCCCCTTTCACTATTGATTCTTTGTGTACTACTTCTATGAATGAAATAAAGAAGAGGTCGAGCTCCCTTCAAGGATTATCTAATTCGGGCCGTGCCCTCTCTTCCTCTTCAAAGCCAAAACCGTGGGAAAACCTGGTTAGGAGTGATTTCCCAACTGCATACGTGCATGGTCTTCTTTAGCTTTCATTCCATAATCCGCGAGAAGACCAGATTGAGTTCCATCAATCGGAAGAGGTAGGTTATTATATTCTCACTTTCTGTCTTAGTTTACGAGGATGGTGGGGTCTCTTTTCTGTCTTCAGTCATTCCGGTATTTTCCGAAGCGGATCGACTTACCGCTGGCTTAGCTTATTCAAGCCTAAGAGTCCGCCTATTTGGATGGGGCTTGCCTAAGCGGAAGAGAACTACTAAATGGCAAGAATGCTCTTTCATCGCTTTGCCCACGCATAATAGAGGCGCCTTCTTCCGAATCATTCAACCTATTCCGAGCTCATCCATGAATTTCTTAAGAAAAGAAGGGATGAAAGACGAACCCCCTCGTGGGAATCCCCACTTTCTTAGTGCGAATGCGAAATTGCCCACGTAGGGGTTTTGGGCTATGCTAGCTGAAATTGATGAAAATCCACCATTTTGCAGTCCTCCGAAGGATAGGCTTTTTTCTTCTTATTCCTTTGATTTAGAAGGATAGGGACGTCAACTCCTTCTCAACTCAACTGGAGTAGCTTAATCTTTGACTTCTCTTTTTCTTTCAAGTTTTCCCTCTTTTTTGCTTAAGATATACCTTTCGTAAACGCCCTCCCCGGAATGAGACTAGGCGGCCGGTCTTCTATTGGTCGATCCGCGCACTTATTATTCTCTTTCATAAGAGGTCTCCTCCCGGATGAGTTTGCTTGCTCTTGGGCACCGGGATATTAGCCTGATTCAGATTAGGAAAGGATGAAGCGGGAAAAGGAAAGAAGGCTTGACTTCATCGTCGGGGCGAAGGAAGCCGCTAGGCCCACTAGATCCCACGGGAATGAAACTACCACGGACCGCTTAGACTAATAAAGAATTTGATTATCTAATTAATCAGTCTAAAGCTCTGCTCAATTCATAAAAAGGAGAAGACTGAGGCTAGTTGTAGAGTGAGAGGTTCACGCGCGAGAGGACTCGAAAGTTTTCTTCTTTTCTTGGACAAGTGGATAAGATTCATTATCTCATTCATGATAATTCTGAATTCCCCATCCCGTAAGATAATTAAGGGAGAAAGTGGGTCCATGTAAATGATCGAGAGGGACTAAGAAAGATAAGAGAAAGTTGAGAGAGGGGATGACTCGACCGGATCGATTCCCAAAGGAAAGTCTACAAACTAAAGCACTCGACGAGGCTCGACCCAGCACAAAGGCTTACGGGAGAAATGATAGACGAGGGCTCGAATCATCCCAGTCTCGGGTTAGAGGTCAGAGTAGGATGAATCACTAGTCGACCGGGTTTAGACATTGAAATCTAGAATTGAAATAGATTCCATCCTTTTGACTTTTCAAATATGATTCATAGTCAAGAGGACCCTCCGACGGAGCAGTTCATTTATAGGAGTCTCGCTCTTCCAGTAGTTTTTTGTCTGAGAATCCTCAGTCCCAGTCCCCTTCCCAGCTTGCCTCGCTCCCCCCGGTCCGTGGTAGTTTCATTGCTATCTTGCGGAATAGGAAAGATGCAAGAAACCTCGTCCCAGTCGCTGAAGCATAAATCCTTCACTCCCACTCCGCGGTAGCAAGAGATCTTGCAAGCTTTTCTTCTTTCTTTGCAATTCTTATCAAGGAGAACCCTCAGTAGGATAGATCGAAGGAGTGCAGATGAGGATAGGAGAGTTGTCCGAATCAATCCCCTAATGCTTTGAGCTCTGTGAAGAGGGGTTTAGCACCATAGCAAATAAAGGATATTAGTAGTACCCTTTCTTTCTTTGTACTCTTTCTCTCTCCGGTCTCCCTCCTTCTATCCTTTCGTCCGACCGGGTGAGTGGATGAGATGGCTTAGCCACTCATTAATGAGGCAGAAGATTCATTCTCCGTCCGCACAGTTTCATTCTCAGGAGAGGGCGAAATCCTTGACTTAGAGGAACCCCCTCTTAGTCTTTGCTCCGACCCGTTCCGAACTTTTCATTGATCGATCCGATCCCGAGACCTCTGAACGGGCGTGGTGTCTAACCCGAAGCCGTCCTCCGTCTTTGATGACTAGAGTCAGGAAGGCTCCGTGGGGATCCCCACTTCCCCTATCTCTTCTTATGGCGCTTTTCATATTATAGACTGCGCGAAGGAGTAGGGTCAATCTCTTTTTTATGACTTTTGGGCCCTCCGTAGGACTCGAGCTCTTTCTTCCTTTTCTTTGCCTTCTTCTTCGTCTTCTGCCTTCTTTTCTTCTTTAATAGAGAAAGTAGAGAAAGTTTGCAAGACGGAGGAATGAATTCATGGTGGATAAGCCGAGGCATATCCTGAATTCGTAGGGAATTCGTAGACTTCTCAATATTCTTTCGATCATTCTTTGAGCTATAGAACTCCGGAGGACTTGTTTATCCGTCCGAAGGACTGATTAATGGAACTAAAAAAGCGAAGGACTCTACCCCGTAGTTAGGAGTATTAAGACCGCGTAGAAGGAGTCATTCAATTCCACTTCAAATAACTCGACTGAAAGGATCAAAGAATGATCGAAGAATGAGAGAAGCGACTGGAAAGGTGCGAAGCAGCTCGACTAAGAAGGATAAGATCAAGCCCTTGTGAATTGAGTTGATAATTCTTCTCAACTCCCCACGGAGCGGTGCGAAGCAGCTCGACTAAGAAGGAGTCAATGAACAAGGGGTTAGGACTCTGAAGCGGGACCCCCTTTCTCATGCAATTAATGGATAAACAAGTCACCTGGACCTGCACTCCTTAACAGTCGCTTCGCTTCGCGCCTCCTTTTGAGTCTTCTGGCTTCTTATTGACCGACGGAGCAAAGAATTTGCGAAAAGTCAAAAATCCGAAAATCTAGGGATCTCTGATCATTTGCTTAACACATGCATTCTTGAATTGTGAAGTCAGAAGAAGAGCTTGATCAACCTCTATTTTGAATATCCTCTGATTCTACTAAAAAGATGAAAGCCTTTATTCGCAAATTCTTTGCGCCTCCGGACCAGTCTCGCCTTGGAATCAGAATGAAACTACAAAAGAAGAAAACTGAAAGCGCGTAGTGGGTCATGAAACTCGGTCAGCAGCTTGACCCTTTATATATTCAATGGAAATTAGAGAGATAGCTGCCTCTATGGTCGAGATATTATGCTGCCTCATCAGCTGCAACCCCCTAATCTGCTACTGACCCCACCCACGCCCAAGGCGGATCTTCGGAAACGGATACAGAAAGAGCGATGAGGCTGCCTATCTTGGCGCTCGAACCAGACTGAGAATTCCAAGTCTGACCCGTCCTTCTTAGTTCAGTGATTGAAATCTACCATATGAACTTTTGATAGGAGGAGGATGAAGGAAGACGAAGGAGCTCTGACCTTGATTCTGATCTTTCAGGGAGCTACTTCTAAGAGGAGCTACTTTCTTTCCTAACCCGGAGTGGGGGAGCTTCAAAAGCAGAAGTCAGTACTCTCAGACTTCCAGTGAGTGAGACAAGACCCAGATCGGAATGAGGACCACCGTGGCGCCTCATCAATAGAATGGACAGGGAGCTGAGGTCTGGGGATCTGGGGAAGAAGCCTGAGCCACCCGAAGAGGGGAATGCACTTGCGTCAGTGGCAGTCCTTGTCAACTCCTTCTCAACTCAACTGGAGTAGCTTAATCTTTGACTTCTTCGATATCGGTCGGTACCAGCCAGTGGTGGTTTCAGTTTCTTCTCTGAGATCCTTAGTTGAAGTAGCTTCTTAGAAAGATCTGAACTCGGGATTGGGTAAATCCCCATTACCATAACTTTAGGCGTGAAAAAAAAGATGTTTTCCATAGGCGTGCAAGAAAAGAAGGTTTCCACCCAGAAGAAAACGGAATCAAAAGATATGACCTGTGAAGGAGAACGAACCCCAGGAGCCTCGCGCTTTTGGGGGTGGTCCACTGAACCCTACCGCTACGTGGGGGAGATCCTTTCCCTATCGCTATTGGGAGAGCTGCATCGATCCCACTAACCCTACCCATAGTGATTAGATAACCTTTCCCTCAACGAAAACAGATTAGGATTCAGCCTCTACGTATTCACGTGGACCACTGACACTTTTCATTGCATTTCATTTTTCTACTTTTTTCCTTCGTCATGTGACTTTTTCTCATCTTTCTATATAACGATAATTGAGTTCAAAATCAGGCATTTGACTTTCAAAGTTGCTACAAAGTGGTTTGCTCTCCTTATCAGTCGAGCCCCTAGCAAATTGTGAATTTGAGCTAAGAAAAAGAAGAAAAAACATATGTCAAAATCAGAGAATCAGACGAGAAGACGATCAGACGATATGGAATCGTCTTCGGCCGAGAGTCGGCTTTGACTTTTGTCTTCCCTAGATCCGAGGAGATCGTAGATCGGATCGGTATTGGCTTTCCCTTCTTTCTCCTGTGGGGAATCCTCCCCGTTAAATCAAGGAAAGTCAAGGCCGATAGGCTAAGCTCTTGACTCTGAAAGCCAACTGGTAAAGCTTCTAGCCAAGAAGACGATTCGGAAGACGATTCCATATCGTCCGTCAACTCATCTGGAGTAGCTTACTCTTGTCGAAGGTGGTCTTATCGTCTTACAGGGAAATAATCCGTCTATCCCCGGGCAAGCTAGCCTGCTGTTAATGGCACACTGGGGAAAAAGAAAGATTCCTGCCCTGGCTCCACCAGGCAAAGGCTCGAAGATGACCGAGTTTAGAACGCCTCAATCAATGGTCGGAAGTATGCTTATTTGTTAGCCATCAACAGGAGAATCGGTGAGACACATAAAGGAAAGCATAGGCTGGCATATTTCGGTCGAAACAAGGCGATTTATTGAAATTCAATCAGGCTATTGGCGAAGATGAAACTGCGCTTCTCGAAACTAAGCAACTGCGAGCAACTGAATTCGGGTGTGCCCCTACTGCCGGGAAAGTCTGGGCCAAAGGGAGACTATTCTTGTTGTTCTTACTTCATTGCCCCTTTCTCACACAAAAAGATTCCCTACCTCACTCAAAGCAACTAGACGACCCAATCAATTAAGGATCGATCACGCGCACACGGTCGTCTGGTGTTGAGGGACAAGTGCAAAGGAGATTCATTCAAACAAGAGGTCGGAAGACCAGAGTCCGCTCATTAAGTAACTCAAAGCAGGCAGAATGATCCGGACAGAAAGAGTCAGATCGACTGATTGTTCTCATTCCTTCTACCCGCGATCGGGTCTTCTTATCCACTGACTTTCCAAAAGTATGAATATGCGAGAATATAGATAAGAATTGAAGGACCTCAATCACTCAAGAGTGAACATCGAGGAGTTCAAACCCACCGGGTCGGTTGGGAAGCTGCTCTTCCAGGGGAATTAGTAAGAGGAGAGAAATCAGTCGATCGCCCCCCCCTTCGGGACAAAGTCAGTCATAGAAGTTATGGACCTGAAGGGAATCGGGACGGATGGGGTTCGCGGGTCTGTTGAATTAGAGGTTGAAGAATCTGAGAAAGGAGGACTCTACCTACGGCAAAGAATCTCCTACTAATTAAGCTACTTCGGACCGGTTTCAGCGGTAGCTGGTTTCAGCTCTTCTTCCCGAAGTAGCCGCTGACGGATGAAATTATAGAAGAGGAAGTAATAGCTGTCGTTGGTGACAAGGCTTATATTTGAATCTCGTTAATTCACTCAATTCACTCTATTCTATAAAGAAGAAAGCAAAGATTCCCCCCGTTATAGAATACATAGAGGACACGCTCTCACAACCCCACTAGAAAGATCAGTTTCAGTTGCCAGACTTTTGAGAGGGCGCTCATTTACCAGGCGTAAAGGTCAGATCCGGATCAATCGGAAGCTCCGCTGCTGTTCTCAGAGTGCACATTGCTGGAAGAAGGTCAGACCTTGAGTGCACAATTGCTGAAACTCTTTCTCTTTCATACCCGGTGAAGGTCACACCCAGACGGATTGGATTGGGTGGGGGGGCGCGAAGAAGCTCTTTTTCCCTTTTCTCTAAGCAGAAATCAGGGGCGAGACTGTGACGATTCATAATCATAATACTGGCTGGATACTGGGAGAGGTTGCTTTCTAAGCTGTCTTGTAACATAGGAATTCCCATCCCAGTTGAACTGGACTAATCCACCAATAGAGGATCGATCACGAGAATCAAGGTTTCGGAATTAGCTCTCCATCATCCCGAACTCGAGACAGAAGGAAGAGGTATTCAGTAACTCGACCGACGGAAGAGGAGCATAGTCACGAGACAAAGACGGACTAAGCGCTCGACGAATGAAGTTGAGAGAGGAAGAATTTACGGGTTGAGAAGGATAGACCTGCGTGCGGGAGTGGCTGTTCCGGTTGCAGTTTCAGTTGCTGAGGCTTTTCTTGTTGCAGAAGTTCTTGTCCCAGTTCTTTCTCTAGCTTTTCTTGTTTCAGTAGCAGTTCTTGTTCCAAAGCTATTTATATAGATAATAAAAGAAGCTTTTTGCTTTCCCTAGCCTTCTTTTCTTCTTCGGAAGAGGTTATATAGCCTCAAGCTCTCCCTTCTTAAGGGTTGGGACCGGCTGAGTAAGCAGTATCGGTTGGAGAACCCACAGCTCAAGCTAGAACAAAGATAGAATTCTTAGGGGTCCGAAGGACTTGTTTATCCATTATAAAGAATGAAAAAGATCAAGCCCTTGTTCATTGAGTTGACGTACTAGACCACCAGCCGAGATTGACCGCTACGTGGGTTGGTCTCGCTGATGAGAGAAACTGATAGAACTCCTCCAACTTTTTTATGGATGCCTTCTCCCCTCTTGTTCTTTCGAATGAAAGGTATGGGTGGAGATCAGACTCTGACTCAAGATCGGAAACAGAGAATTACTCGTCCTGGGCCTAGCTCCTCCTATTCTTTATAGGTCAAGCTGATACCTCTTCGTATCCATAATAGCAAGAGAAAAAAGAAAGAGAGACTGCTGCCTTTACCTCTAGAACTCGGTTAAGCGGCTTCGCGCCTCATACCTCTTGTCCGGATCTTGCTTCAGCCGACCCGTGCGATTCTTCGATTTGTTAGGGGGGAATCTCCTTTTTCCCACGTAGCGGTTTTAGCCCCTGGGCAGATGGAATCCTTTCCACTATTTACCCGGAGTCAAAACTAGTCTTTCCATGAGATAAGGAAAGTGGCACATATTACCCCTACTAGGCTTTCTTCTTTTCTCCTTTTGGAATCAAGGAAAAAGCGAAAGCAATAGCTCGACCCCACTACGCGAAGCAAGCAGGTTGGGGAGGAAATAATACGAGGTACAGCCGAGTCAAGCATGAAACTCAAACGTCGGCGAACAGTCTACGAAGTCTCAGTTTCTAGAGTCAGCGAAATCAGAATAAGAAAGA